>NW_022196912.1:104612137-104662392 GCF_008632895.1 Mastomys coucha
TCGGCCCTGTGAAGGTTCTGTGCCCCATTGTAGGGGAATGCCAGGGCCAATAAGTGGGAGAGGGTGGGTTGGCAGGCATGGGGAGGGGGGAAGCAACAGGGGTTTGTTTTTGTTGATTTTGTTTGTTTCTTTGTTTTTTGGAGGGGAAACTGGGAAAGGAGAAATTTACATGTAAATAAAGAAAATATCTAAAAAAAAAGAACAGCTGCTTCAGGATGGAAGGGGCACATGGTAAGATCAGAGGATTCCATGCATGTAGGCCCACTGTCACACTTCTCTGGCTGTGAAAATGAGTTCATTGGCCAGAGGCAATACTGTGTAGAATACCATGGCGGTGGATAAGGCATTCTGAAAGTCCATGGATGGTGGTTTTGGCAGAAGCATTATGTGCAGGAAAAGTAAATCTATAACTCAAATAAGATCTACTCCAGTAAAGACAAAGTATTGTCCTCTTTATGGACAAAGTGGTATAGTTGTCCTGCCACCAGGTTGTTAGCTGGCCACCCGAGGGAATGATGCCTTATCTAGGCCTCAGTGCAGGTCTGACTCTGTTGGCAGATCTGACACTTAGCATCAGCTGTAGCCAGGTCAGCCTTTGTGAGTGGCATTCCAAACTCTCAAGCTCACACATCTCTGCTACCATGGGCATTTTGTCCATGGGCCTACCAGTAAATGACCAGGATGACTGGGGAAAGAGGTTAACTGTCCACATAACTGGTCATCCTGTCTACTTGATTATTGAATTCTTCCTCTGCTAAAGTCACTTTTTGGTGAACATTTACACAGGACACAAGTGTCTTCATATCCTTAGCCCATTTGAAAAGATCTATTCACATCTGGGGATCCCAGATGTCTTTCTCACTAACTGTCCAATTTCCAAACTCTGTGACCATATAGCCAATCTTTGGCTATAGTCCGTTCATCAGTGAAAAAAAAAATCACACATCTGGCCATTTCTCCTTCCAATCAAAATGGATGAGCATGTATATTGCCAAAGTTTTGCCCACTGTCAAGATTCCCCTTTATAGGTGTCTCAGAAACGGGTTGTAATGCTGAAGCTTTATGCGTGGTACCTCCAAACAGGAAAACTCATCATTAAGCCAGACCCTAGACTTCCTGTCCCCAGTCAACTGATCATAGGTCACACCCCACCAGGTGGTAAATATATGCTTGGCAGTAGACAACATTGTAATGGGTATAGAAATCATAGACATTTGGGCAACTTCTTCATGGAAATTCCTTGTGCCTTCAGGACCTGCCCAGACCTGATCTCATAAATACCACTTCCATTTGATAATGGAACATACTGTGCATATCCAACTTTGTCTTGGTGGGTCAGAAAATATTGAGCTCAAGATGGGCAACTCAGGTTGCATGATAACTTGATTGACAAATATTCAAGTTCCAATAAAGCCCAACAGCAGGCCAAGAGCTGTCTGACAAAATGAGAATAGTTTTCTTTAGATGATGGTAGGGTCTTATTCGAAAATCCCAACTGTCTCTTTTGTGATTTACCTATAAGGGCCTGCCAAAGGCTCCAAACTTCCCTATCTTCCAAACATCCCTATCTTCCACCTTCATGTCTAATACCATCATGCCTGCTAGATAATACAATATGAGAAATATTCTGTAAAGAAGCCTATGTAGAAGCTTGAACCTATTGGAGAGCCTTCTCCTATTCCAGGTACCACTCAAAACTAACAGCTTTCGGAGTCAACTTGGTATATGGACTGGAGTAACACACCCAAATGAAGTACATGCTGTCTCCAGAATTCTAATAGGCCCACTAAACATCATGATTCTCCCTTGGTGTTGGGAGGGGCCAGGTGCAATAACTTATCCCTTGACTTAGAAAGAATATCTCTGCATGCCCTATACCACTGTCTTCCTCAGAATTTCACTGAGGTAAAAGGTCCTTGAATTTTGGTTGGCTTTATTTCCCATTCTCTGATGTACAGATATGAAACCAACAAGTCTAAAGTCATTGATACCTCCTGTTCACTTGGTCTATTCAGCACAATATCATCAATATAGTGAACTGATATATTTTATGAAAGAGACAGATGATCAAAATCCCTTCTAACTAAATTATGACACAGTGCAAGGTAGTTAATATATCTTTGAGGTAAAACTAACATTTTAATGCTGCCCTTCCCTACTGAAAACAAATTTCGCTGGTATGCCTTGTGGACAGGTAAAAAACCGAAACCCAACCAAAACTAAACAAAAAGGAGTTTGCTAAATTAATAGCTGAATACTATGTACCAGGAGATGTGTTAATTTGCTCAAGTAAGGACACTACATCTGGTATAGCAGTTGTGACTGGAGTCACTACTTTACTGAATTTTTGACAATCAACCCTCATTCTACATGATCCATCTTTCTTCTGTTATGACTGGATAAGAAAATTAAAGGGAGATGTAATGGCAGCTACCTACCCGTCCTACATATTTCAGGTCTTTGATAGTGGCACTAATGTCTGCAGTTCCTCCAGGAATATAATATTGGTTTAGATTCACTATTTTTCCTCTCAGAGGAAAATGCTGAGGGCTTCCATTTGGCCTTTCCACCCATAATAGCCATCACTCCCTAAGTCAGGGTACCAATATGAGAATTTAGCCAATTTCTAAGTATATCTATCCCAATTATACATTCTTGGACTGATAAAATAAACACAGGATGATTTCAGGGACCCACTGAACCTACAGAAACTTGGCCTTTGGCCAAAACCTGAAAAAAAAATTCCAAGATTCTCTTTTGACATGATCCAATGGAACCTTTCTTACATTTGTTTGAGAACATTCATATTATTAAAAAATGCAATAGGCTTCTTTTCTATTTCATAACTGGAAACACCGGATTGATGAGCCAGTACCATATGAGTCATGCCACCATAAAATTCATTTTGCCTGTACTGACTTTATGGGTCAGGCCATTATGGTCATTGCCTTGTCTGCACAGCCCATCATGATAATTAAGATCACCTTGCCTTTGGTGATTAAGTGCTATCTGGCCCTTGCTACTTGGGGGCTCAATTAAACATGTTGCACTTGATTCACCCAACTGAACAGCAATGTCTCCAGTCCTGAAGACTAGCACAAGAAAAAGGATGACAAGTTTTTCAAATGCACTGGTGTTTCCCTCACCATTTTGTGTCTTATAGGATTAATGAAATGCATGTCTTCTGGGCTTTCCCATTGTGGTGGATTAGGTTTTACATAATATCCACTCTAGCACTGCAATTTACCTAAACCTTAAAGTCCCTTCATCACTAAGCCAAGGGATAGCAGGCATTTCAAATTCTTTTTCAGGAGGCCAGCTTTTTTGTAATTGGATATTTTATTTATTTACATTTCAAATGTTATCCCATTTCCTGGTTTCCCCTCTGGAAACACTCATCCTCCCTCCCCCTGCTTCTATCAGGGTGATTCCCCACCCACTCCCACCTCCTTACGCTGGCATTTCCCTACACTGGAGCATCAAGCCTTCACAAGACCAAGGGTCTCTCCTCCCATTGATATCCAACAAGGCCACCCTCTACTAAATATGCAGTTCGAGCCATGGGTCCCTCCATGTGTACTCCTTGGTTGGTGGTTTAGTCCCTGAGAGCTCTGAGTGATCTGGTTGGTTGTTATTGTTGTGCTTCCTATGGGGTTGCAAATTCCTTCAGCTCCTGCAGTCCTTTCTCTAACTTCTCCAATGGGGACCCTGTGCTCAGGAAATAGTTGGCTGCAAGCATCTGCTTATGTATTTGTCAGGCTCTGGCAGAGCCTCTCAGGAGACAGCTATATCAGGCTCCTGTCAGCAAGCACTCCTTGGCATCCACAATAGTGTCTGAGTTTGGTGTCTGTATATGGGATGGATCCCCAGGTGGGGCAGTCTCTAGATGGCTTTTCTTTCAGTCTCTGCTCCACACTTTGTTCTCATATTTCCTCCTATGAGTATTTTGTTTCCTGATCTAAGAAGAACTGAAGCATCCACACTTTGGTCTTCCTTCTTCTTGAGTTTCATGTGGCCTGTGAATTGTATCTTGGGTATGCTGAGCTTCTGAACTAATATCCACTTATCAGTGAGTGTATGTTTTTTTGTGTTCTTTTTCCTGTGTGTTCTTTTGTAACTGGGTTACCTCATTCAGGATGATATTTTCTAGTTCTATCCATTTGCCTACAAATTTCATGAAGTCATTGTTTTTAATAGCTGAGTAGTACTCCATTGTGTAGATGTACCACATTTTTCATATCCATTCCTCTGTTGAAGGACCTCTGGGTTCTTTCCAGCTTCAGGCTATTATAAATAAGGCTGCTATGTTGCTCCAACATATAACAAGGACACATGCTCCACTATGGCCATCCTTTGACACTACCTCAGCCAATCATTCAAACTAACTTTTGACACCTTTTTCAATTGTGTGAACTTCCTAATTAAATCTGGAATCTCCAGTTAGTGGGCCCACATCCATAAACTCAGCCTGATACCCTTTTATATTTTTCCCACCATTGTCCCATACCCTTAAAATCCCCACTCCCTGGCGGCACTTGGGAGGCAGGTGGATTTCTGAGTTCGAGGCCAGCCTGGTCTACAGAGTGAGTTCCAGGACAGCCAGGGCTACACAGAGAAACCCTGTCTCAAAAAAAAGAAAAGAAAGAAAGAAAGAAAGAAAGAAAGAAAGAAAGAAAGAAAGAAAGAAAGAAAGAAAAGAAAAGAAAAGAAAAGAAAAAAGAAAAAGTCCCTACTCCCACAGACCTTCTTCAGTCTTCTGCTTGAATCACTTACCAAGCTCATTAAGTCCTTAGCCCTGAGGGACATCAGGATTGAAGGCATCTCCTTCAGAGAAAGAGAAAGTCAGTGATGGTTTAGCAGACAATAGAGATTTAATTTCCCCATTCAAAGGCTGGAAAGGCAATAGTTTCAGGGGGTGGGGTGGAGCAAGAATACATCTTCTGCAGAGGTTGACAGATTACTTCCTTAGGTGAGATAAATCATTGAGAATCTGAGGGTTCAAAGTACTCAGTCTCAACATGGCCCAGCCATATATCCCTATCCTAAGTTACAGGATCCTATTCTACTCCAATTAATACCCTTAATTTTACTGCTGATACCCTATAAGGACTTGAATTTTTTTTATGTAGTTCATCCCCATATAATGATGGCTTCTGTTTTCCCACAACGTGAGCTCTGTGGCTGCAGAGACTCTCCTATCTCCAGCATCTAGAAACTTTTAGACTGATAAGTACATTTGAAGACAGTCAGGTTAATCTCTGAGTTCATTGCTCTTTACCATATTCAGAGATGCTAGAAGTTGGTACCTTTTACTACATCTTTTATCATTCTTTTCCTTTGTCAATTTATCCAGAAATGCTAAAAGAAACTACATTTTCCTTACTTTTCCACAAATTGTCAAAACTTTTATATACACACTCACCAAATCCAATGTCTCTCACAGTTGCTGAATCAGGAAAATCAAATGTTTTTGTCTCCTTAAGCTTATAAAATAGTTCATATCACAGGTTCTCAGTATTTTCTAAGATTTCAGGAAAGTCTTCAATAACTGGAATGGCTTCAGTAACTGCAGATGTTGACAAATTGGAAAATCTACTCCAGCTACTTTAAAAATATTATTCCTATATTTACAAGTTGTTAGAAAGTGAAACTGTATAGGAAAAATATGGGATTTATTAGAATGGCTAACAGGCTGTGGTCCAGCTAGTCCAGCAATGAAATTCTGGATCTATCTACCAATGGAAGCTCCAAGAATCCACTAGTTGTTCAATCTACATGGTTGGGTGTCTCAGCCTGTCTTCAGTCTATGCCAAAATCTCAAAGAAGTGAGCTCTAATGACAGTGAAGAAATGGACTTGCTAGTGAACATAAGAACAAACAAGCAAAGTGAGAGCAAGCTTCTTTCTTCCATGGCCTTTATATAGGCTGATAAAAAAAGGTGTAGCCCAGACTAAAGGAAAACCTTCCCACATCAAAAGATCTGGATTAGTGTATGTCTGTCTACCCCAGGGATCTGGATTAGAAGTGTGTGTTCCCATTTCATATGATTTAATTAAGAAAAAATTCCTCCCAGGTTTGCCCAGTCATTTGAGTTTTAGTTAACTCCAGGTATAATAAACTTAAGAACAAACAATGGCCCTCACACTTAGAATAAATTCTTATCTGCTGCAGAGCACCTGCTAGAAGTCTACTATCATCACCATTGCTACTGCTTTGCTCATCAGAGTCAAGCTGCAGGAATGAGATGTTTACATTGTAAAAGTGAGGGGCAGGACCAAGGCTAGGTCAACAAATGTGCACATAAAGAGGTGAAGGATGGATGGATAGCAGATCCAGATGGGTGAGTGATGATATAGCAATCTGAGTAGTCCAGGTCAACAGAAGAGCCAAAATGATTTGCCATTCCCAGAACAGTTGGAAATTCACTTCATGAACACACCAAGTGTTCAGATGGCAGATCAGTGGGGCCATGGTCGTTGTAGCAATATAGGTCTTATTTTCATGGAATCTAGGTAAGGTTATTGAAAACTTACTTAAAAAAAAAAAAAGAAAAAAAAAAGAAAACTTACTTAATCTGGTATATAGGATAGGTTCTTGAACTTGATATTTTTGATCATTTTTTAACACACACATGCTCTCCTATAACCCTAATTTTACTTTTGTAAATTTAAAAGGTAATACCCTTTGTATTTTTAGGGATAATTTTGAGCCCCTGCCACATAGGTGGTACCAGAGACATGCTGTCACTTTGTGTGTCTAGCCAGGTATGGAATTACTCTCTACCCTCAAAATGAAGTCAAAAGTTCAAAGCCACTATGAGAAAACACTGTTTTGCATAATATGGAGTAACTCAGGACAGGATACAGCCTGGTCTCAACAATAACAAATGGCAGATGGGGGACATATGAGGAAACAGGCAAGAGGAGCTTAAATGAGACTGAAAACAAGAAAAAGTATCCTCAGAGAACAAGACTCTTGCAAAGAAAATAATGAAGTTGGTTAGACTGGAGCATAACTTACACATGAAGGATTGCAGTAGTGAGATTATTACTGGAGGCAGGAAACAGGACACAAATGATCTACAAGCTTTTTATTTGCAACATGAAGATCACAGTTGCTGAATTTCAAACATTTAATGCTACTTTACTTTAACCAACTTTAACATATACCTTTAAGAAAAATGAGTGACTTTATAATGTCTTTATAGCCAGTTATTAAATATATTCCCCCATTATCCTAGATATGTGACTTAATGCTTTCTCATCTTCTTTGCTTCTGAGTTCTGAAAGGAGTGCAGGAAGAAAATAAATCATCTTCAAACCTCAGTCCATTCACAACTCTGCAATCCTCCACATGTTCTTTTCTTTGGTCAGATAGCTACGGGCTGACGCTGACAGTGACATTGGGTGGGAGTCACTTGCAAAAGACTCTCATCTCCCAAGACTTTACCTCCCCTAGCATACACTATCAGGCCAAATTAGACTTTTAAGAAATCTGCTTCTATTGCACTCTGCCTTTGTGATTTTGTTATATATCCAGAGGCCCTATATTGTTTTCTCATGATAATTAATACTTGTCGTCTTCTCTCCTATTATTTAGTCCTAAAACAAGAGTAAGATATAGTCTTATGAAAAAATGTACAATATCAATGCAGGATACTTTCAAGCAGTTTAAGTGAATCTCCCTCCCCTAGTCTGCTATGGAATGTCTTGAATGTAATTTTAATATATTTTGGTCAATATATTCTTGAGAGCTTGTTTGGAGATTCTAGCATAGTTACTTTAATACCCTTGACCAATGAATGGCCCTCCTCTGTTGGGAAAGGCTATCCATACTGATCAAATGTGCAGCTTTTGAGGAACAGTACATGCACTTGTGAGGGAAGAAGGGAATACTTATCCTACTTAATGTTATCATTGCTGTAGTGAGACGCCATGACCAAAAGCAATGTGGGGGAGGAAAGGGTATATTTTACTTACAGTTTCAAATAACAATTTGTTGTCAAAAGCAATGAGGGCAGGAATTCAAGCAGGGCAGGGACCTGGAAGCAGGAGCTAATGTGGAGGCAATGAAGCAGTGTTGATTACTGATGGCACCCCTTGGCTTGCTCAACCTGCTTTTTTTTTTTAATAGAACCTAGGGTCACCAGCTCAGAAACAGCATCACTACCATATCCCCCTCCACCATTAATCACTAGATAAGTGCCCATCAGGTTTGCCTACAGCCTGATCTTATGAGGCATTTTCTCAACTGAGGCTTCCTCCTCTTAGATGACTTCAGCTTGTGTTAAGTTGACATAAATCTGGGCAACATACCTGTCTATCTAGCAAGATCAGCCAAATCAATGCTGGCAATCACTGGGCTGATGTGTCATAGCCAGATCACCTTCACCTTCCATTCTTTATGCTATAAAAGTTATGTCTTGGTTTTAGTGAAGTCAAAAGATTGTCTCTTAAAAATAATGAAGACACAAAGCTAGTTGACTATGGGATTGGAAGGAGATGGGGGATAAATATGATCAAAATATAATGTATGAAATTCTCAAAGAATTAATAAAAATGAAAATAAAAATAACATATGACAAACAACATATTTGTTACAATATAACCACAAAGGATGATAATAATATATAGATAAACATACACACAAGTATTTGCATACATATCTCATTATATGAGAAAGTACTAATCCACAGAAAAAAAACAAACGTCAATTATAAGAAAATAATAAACAACATTTGAGAGTAAGATAGTGACCTCTAGACAAGAGGTAGTAAGACGGAATAGGGAAGAATATAAATAAATCTAAGTCCTAGGTAAGGCTCTTGAATCAAAACTTGTGGGAAATATTAAAAAAGATCACCCTTCAATCTGTTCTTCCTCACTAGACCCTGTTCCCGCTCTAGGGCTGGTACTGGCCGGCCACAACACCATGTCCCAGCAGGGTCCTGTTATTCTTTCCTGGCTTAGGAGTTCATCTCGCTTATAAGCAATGCCCCACACACCCCACAATCAGTCATCTAGTGCCTAGTTACCTGGTAGAAACATGACTCTTAAGACTTAATAATCGAATCAGGTTTATACATCAATACGATCACAATTTACAAGATGCCAATACAATAATATCAGAGCCAAATGATAAAGATTATGTTTTCACCCAATTATTCTAACCTTGTGAAAACCTTAGCTACTTGTGGCTATTTGAAACCCCACTGGGGGCTGGATGATCTTCCTGTTCCTCTGCCTCCATGTTGATTTCTTCCTGCTTTCTGACCTCTGACCTCTCTCCTAAACTTCTAGCTCTGCCTCCCTATTCTTTTCCAATCACAAGCCTGTCACTGCCTTAATATGATTGGACAGAAAAAATGATGCAACAAAAACTAATTCTTAAATTGAAAAAAATGAATAAAGGTATTACAGAAAGCAATGGCTGCATCTTGTGAACAGATTTATGACTAATTCAATTCTTAACATATACATTTCATAAGAAAGAATGAAAATTATTGTTAAGTTTTGTAAATTAGAAACCTATGTTTTTAAACATAACACTTATCCTAAAATTATATTTATGATCATTAGTGAATACATTTTCACTGGTTCTCTTTGACAGCTTTACTCCCCTGAGGCATTGGATGGATTCCATTCAATGAATAAAAAACTCATTAGTGAGAGCAGACCAAGCATTTGGGCTGGCACAGGAAAATATTATCTCATGATTAACGATAAGATATTTAGATTTACACACTCTCAAGAGCCTTTCATTTAAGGAGAATTACAGGATTTTTATGAGTTATCTTGGCTATTAATAAATTAAAACAGCTCATATTTTTAGTCAGGTCAATTCACATGACTAGCTTCTTTACACTCATTTATCTTGAGATGAAACAATTGTTCCCATTTATTATTCAGAAGCCATGCATTAAGTACAATCTGGTTAAATTTTCCATGAACATACAAGAGGAAGGGAGTTTCCATTTCTTCAAATCAATCTAATACATAGTGAAAAATAGCAGTAACAGCATCACTACCTCAGGAATTCATCCAAGAATGACATTTATAATGATATCTGTGAGATGGTCTTGCCTAGTGAGCTTCTTCATCGGTCTTAGCCAACATATTCTTAAGGCATAAATTAATGGCCTTAATCAAGGACATTCTAGTGGTTTGGAAGCATGGGAATAATTCAATAGTTTTTAATTTAGAAAACAATACAAATAGTATAGGGATAGAAATATGGGTGAAATAAACACACCATAAGCCCAGGCTGTCTGTTATATGATGAGCAGTTTTGAAGTTATAAAATTAAAAGATCACTCTTATGATAAAGGCCGGTCTTATTAATTCAAGTAATTCGATATGACCTCAGGCAAACTATCTTTAAGTAAACTTACAGGCAAAATGAAACAATATGAAGTCTCTAAAAAGATTTTGCTTGAAAAACAATGTTTATTTACATAAATAGATTTGTTACTGTGCTTTATATAAAGTTGTTACTTTGTGTTTTGTAATATTTTACTTTAAAATATGTATATTTTCAGTTTTAGAAATCAGTTCTTTACATAAATACACACTACTTATAGCCATGAATAGAAATAAAAAGTATGTTTAGATGAAAGATATAATTGCTTGTCTCATTCTTTATATTAACCAAAATAAGGTGCATATTGATAAAAGAACTATTTAACTTATAGTACATAAATCATTTAAAATCTAACTAGCATAACTATTAATCATTGGTGTACTTATTTAAATCACTACAGACATTAACACTCATATTCAAGACAATTTTAATTATATGATCAACAGCTTATGACAGAAGAAGCTTATGTCATAATTTTTATTATGATAAAAATTAGAAATAGACAAAGCTAATTTTAAAAAATAGAATATTAAAACATAGGTCTACCCATGTTTCCTTGTTGCCATTTCAACATTTGGATCAGTAAGAAATATGTTTAAGTTCTAGGAAATTTTATTTTATGTAAATTAGACCTACCTTGATATTGCGGTTTGACTGAAGTTTTGCTGGAGAAATTACATCACTGCGGACGGGCCTTTAAGATTTCACAGCAGGGCACCACTTCCTGTTCATTCTCCACTTCCTGATTATAGATGCAATGTTACCCCTGCCTGCTACCATGCCATGCTAGACTGAACCTTCTGCAAGTAAGACCCCAAAGTCCCAAATACACACACCCACACACACACACACACACACACACACACACACACACACACACTTTAAATTGCTTCTTGACAGGTATAAGCGTATCAATGAAAAGCTAACTCACATACATGATAAGATAAGCATCCTTGGGGAACAAAACTATTCAAAAAGATTACACATCATTGCCTCATAATGAATTTCTATAAGCAGATTTGTTAGCTCAAAGAACGTTTTGAAGACTGTTTTTTATTTATGCCAACTGTCATCCAGAAGGGTTTGAGTTAAGGAACCACTCAAAGGATCAGGGTGTAAGAGAAGACGGGGAAACAAGCCACCCAAGTTGGAGGGTATTTTTTTTCCCTAATGTGATTCCAAGGAGCTATTGTGTTCTGTGACCACAGTAGAAAATCAATGAAAGAGTTGAGAGGAATGCATTGAGTCACTGCTGTTTCTAAGTACAGCGATAAGTGTGTGTGAAATTTTCCAGACATTTTTCTTTGATTAGGAACCTTTTTAGATGTCCCCAGGAAATACAGTACCCACTAGCTTAAGTACCCAAAAGAAGTCCTAGCACCCCGAGGCAGCTGTGCAATCAACCCCACCGGCTAAACTCTGTTAGGGAAAGTGATTTATGTGTAGATTTCTCTCTTTCAAGAAGTAATTCTTATTTTTTGCCCAGGTTTTATTCATTTTGTCTTTCGCTGCAACTCTCCTTGCTCCTACCTGTGTGGATAGGTACAGCAGTCAAAAGGCACCTTGGGGAGTCAGCTCTTTCCGCTAAGGAGTTATCAAACACAGAACTCAGGTATTCAGGCTTCCTAAGAAGTGCTATAACTGCTGAGCTGCCTTGCCAGTCCGGCCATGCAGATGTTTAAGTACAATAAAATATTAGTCAGGTTCTTATATAAATGTTTTAATAAACTATGGAAGTTTTAAAATTTAATAACAGTAAAATCACTTTTAATTTAGTCATTTGGTAAACCCTAGGAGGAGAACATGTTCTTATTCAAATAGGATTCATTTTATTTCTTGTTGGATTTTAATTGCAACACTGACCTTTGCCTTGGGTATACCTGGCTAAAGTTTTCTGTAATTAAAACAGATCCATATAATGTGAGGTTAATAAGCACCATAAGCTCTGGAGCTACCACATCGGTTTTTTGACTTTTTCTTTATGAAACTATAGATCCTTTTTTAATGTGCTAATAATTACAGACACAACTTTATGGGGGTATTTATGACTTTAATGGGGGTAGTCTGTTCATACACCTAATAATGTGCATCCCTCAGTGTGAGACAGACTGTACTTTCCTTGTAATCATCACCACCCCACCATCATCATCATCATTATCATCATCATCATCACCACCATCATCATATCACTATCCAGACAATGATGAATAACCTTCTCCATGGGTAGCCCTCAAACATAGGACAGTGACTGGGTATGAAGAATCTTTAACCCCACTCCCTAGCCTTTGTGTCAATGCTGAATAGACTTGGCCCCTGTTCAGGATTAGCCACCTAATTTTCTCAGGCTCAGTCTCTCATTCTCTCATGTGTAAGATAAGGAGTTAATAATATCTATTATATCACTGTAAAATTAATCGATAAGAATTTGGAATAGTATGACGACAAGAAAACTGTATCTTAATTAGTCATGTTTGTCCAATTTTCTTCCTCCCCAAAAATGGTTAGCCATTGATCAAATGTGTGCCATATTTCCCTCTCCCCAGCCAAAGATGGGAATGATAAAGAATAAAAATATAAAAGGAAACGTGGGTTACTGGTCCAGCAAGATGTATTATGCTGCATGCAATTTCCCCTTCTGTGCTCCAGATATTAAAGCCTCATTCTTTCGGTTATTCATGGCTGGCAGAGATGATTAATTTAATCTTTATAGATAAAGTAAAATGTTTGGACAAAAGCATATCCACTCTGCTGAAGCTAATTGTAAGATACATTTTGGTGAATAATTCATTGTATGCAGCACCATGATATCATAGATGGTTAACCTAGAACAAACATCAATTCTAGAAAGAGAATTAAAATTAAAATTAAGTCGACCCTGCTGTGGGAAAAAAAAAAGAGATTAGGGTTCTTTTGTGTTAAAGTGGATCTCACTTTGTTGAAATTTGCCAAGGCCTAGAATCCATTTTGATCAATTTCTGAGAGCCTATCATCTGTTCTGTTACTTCTTATCAAGCACAGATTCCACGTGGTAAGGAAACTCACATAGACTAGTGATGGTTAGCCTCAGTTGTCAACAGAATGAGCTCTAGAACAAACTACATGGGAGGCAGCCTCTCATCATGCCTTGATTAGAGTACTTGGGCTGGAAAAAACGAGTCAGGTCCCACTATGGAAGGCATCATTCCCTAGACTAGGATCCTGGAGTATACAAAAAGGGGAGAAGTAGATGGAGCAGAAGCATTTCTTTATCTCCTTCCTGACATTAGATGCAATGGGACCAGCTGCCTCAAGTTGCTCTGCCTTCCTCATACAGATGAACTGTAGCTCAAACTGTGAACCAAATAGACCCTTCTTAAATTGCCTTTGTCAGTTTACCACAGTGATGGGCATGTAAATAGGAAAGAAACCTGGAGTTGGAGTAATATCAATATGTTGGTAAAAACCACCACAGCCTATCACTACTATTGTGCTACTATACATACAGGTGTTGGGTCACTTAACCTGTGTGTGTGTGTGTGTGTGTGTGTGTGTGTGTGTGTGTGTGTGTGTGTGTGTGCGTGTTCATGTGTGCATGTACGCACATGTGTGCGTGTACATGTGTGTGTGTGCATGTGTCTGTCTGTCTGTTCTGTCTGTCTGTCTGTGTGTTTGTATATGAAGACTAGAGATTAACATAAATTAACCTCTTTAATCACTCTATCCTATTTCTTTTCTTTCCTGTGATGCTCATTTCTTTTTTCCATTAATTTTTTATTGGTTATTTATTTACATTGCAAATGTTATCCCTCTTCCCGGGTTCCCCTCTACACACTCCCTATCCTATACCACTCCCCCAGCTTCTATAAGGGTGCTCACCCACCCACCCACCCATTCCCACCAAACTGCCCAAGCATTCCCCTTCTCTGGGGCATCGAGCCTCCACAGGAACAAGGGCCTCCCCTCCTAATGATGCCAGATCAGGCAGTCCTCTGCTACATGTGCAGCTGGAGGCATGGGTCCCTTTATGTGTACTCTTTGGTTGCTGGTTTAGTCCCTGGGGAGCTTTGGGGGGGTTCTGGTTGGTTGGTATTGTTCTTCCTATGAGGTTGCAAACCCCTTCAGCTTCCTCAGACCTTTCCCTAACTCCTTTATTGGTGTCCCCATGCTCAGTCTGATGGTTGGCCACAAGCATCTGCATCTGTACTGGTCAGGACTCACTAAATCTAGAGTTCACTGATACAGCTACACTAGTTAGCCAGAAACCTCAAGGGTCTTCTTGTCTTTGCCTCCCAGCTCTGGGATTACAGGCATGTGCTACAATGCCCAACTTTTATATATGGATACCAGGACACAAATTCAGATCTTCATAGTGGCACACTAAGTTATCTTCCACTAAAACCCTCCTTCACCCTTTTGAACTTCCTACTTATCAACAAAAAAAATTGAGCAAAACAAATCATCAGGCTGTTGTCAGATTTATTTAAACAATATTTAGTATTCTTCTAAGTGTAAAGTAAATAAAATGAAGAAATGCATGGACATATGTGTCTATAAATACACATAAATATATACACATATTCTAAACAACATTTCTATCCATTTTCTTCTACCATCTACCTATCATCACTTCTACCACTCAACTTGGTTTCTTCCTTTTTTAAAAAAAAAATATGGTATTTTCTTTCCTCTGCTTACTTTATAAACTTCTTTACTAAATACAAAGGGAAAGCAGATGGGAAGTTCCCATTTCTCATTTGTAGCTAAAATGTGCAAATTATAGCATACCAGGATTTTTTCCTTAAAAGAAAGCAAAAGATGTGATGACATTGCTCAAATAATCTAGTTCTTTTCTAGGTAGGAATGCTGTCATGTGTGTGCAAACTTTCTGTTAAATAATTACTTATTCTCTCCTTCCACTTTTGGGGGGTCCCTAGGATTGAACTTAGGCTGTAAGATTTGTGCAAGTGCCTTTGCCTGCTTTGGCATTTTTCTGGTACCTAAAGTATTTATACAAAATGGAAGAGCCATGAATTTATCTACTAGCATCCCTTTTCTAAAAAGATGCACCAAAGGAATTCTCCACTGAAACCAAAATTACAGAGATATGATTAATATGATGTACACATTAATAGATCTAAAACAGCATGAGGATAACCTATCTTGTGTAAAACTGGGCCATGTTAATGCGTTTTACAATACAATAAATAGTTCTTTTGATGTTTATAGATGTGCAAGGCTGCTGGCTTCTGTTCAGACACGTCATATAAATGGTGCTTTTCCACACTGGATTATGGTTTTCAGCAGTTGTAATGAATGTAAGATTGTGTTAGGCCAGTAATATTGAGCTTATATGCCCACCATTTGGGGGATTGTTGGTAAGCTATAAGTTTTCCCCAAGTGGCCCTGCCTGCTATGTCAGAGGATCAGTAGTTCCACGTTCAGTTTAATGACTGGACCATTCGTAATCACACCTAATGTTGCATACAATGAAATTAAGGATGCTTTTTCATATAGGCAGAAGGTGGGTTTCCATTCTGGATAAGTAACACAGTTCTTCTCAACGCTGTGGTGTGGTTTCATTTTAGGCTGTCTTCTCAAAGTCTTAGCACGGTGCAACTTTAGGCAGTGGGGCTTTTGCATAGTTTTACCTTCTCTAGTTTATTTATTTATTTATTTATTTATTTATTTATTTATTTATTTATTTTGGATATTTTCTTTATTTACATTTCAAATGTTATCCCCCTTCCTGGTTCCCTCCACCCTGAAATCCCCTATCCCATCCCCTTCTCCCTGTTTCTATGTGGGTGTTCCCCCACCCACCCACCCACTCCTGCCTTCTTACTCTCGAATTCCCCTACACTTGGGCACTGAGCCTTCACAGGACCAAGGGCCTCTTCTCCCATTGATGCCAGACAAGGCTATCTTCTGCTACATATGAGGCTGGAGTCATGAGTCCCTCCATGGGTACTCCTTGGTTGGTAGTTTTTGTTTCTGGGAGGTCTGAGGGGTCTGGTTGGTTAATACTGTTGTTCTCCCAGTGGGGTTGCGAACCCCTTCAGCTCCTTCAGTCCTTTCTCTAACTCCTCCGTTGGGTACCCCGTGCTCATGGCAGAGCCTCTCGGGAGACAGCTATATCAGGCTCCTATCAGCATGCACTTCTTGGCATCCACATTAGTGTTTGAGTTTAGTGACTGTATACAGGATGGTTCCCCAGGTGGAGCAGTCTCTGGATGACCTTTCCTTCAGTCTTTCTTTTGTTCATTTGTGCAGGAAAGTACTTCTGCCAAGGGCTGTCTTCATTGTCACCAGGCAGGCAGCTACTGCCTGCATCATCTTGCTTTTGAAAATTAGTTATTTTATATTTTATTGGAAATATAATTTTATCATTTACCACTTCCCATTCTTTCCTCCAACCCCTCCCATGTCCCAAACCCTTCCTATGTCTCCCTTGTCAAATCGATAGCCTCTCTTTTTTTATTCTTACAGTTAACATTATATATATATAATGTTATATATATATTATATACAAATATGTAATATATATAATATAATGTACACAATGTTAATGTGTTACATTAGTTAAGAGAATATATTATGTTATATGTGTAATATATATAAATATATAATATATAACATAAATATATTATGTTAGCTGTAATAAAGAAAAAGAAGCTATCAATATATATAGTGCTATTGGTGTTTGTCCATATAAGACTGACTATGTCGTACTGGATAACCAGTCAGGGAGATGATCCCTTGTTCTAATTCTCTCTTTCAGCAGTCATTAGATTCTAGTAGTGTTTTTGTCTAGGAGTGGGACACATGAGTTTTTCCCTTTCCTCATTTCCCTCTCTATTGATATTGTCACTGTTCAGGTCTCGCTTGTGCAACCCTTTCTAGGACAGGTTCTCTCACAGCAGCCTTCCTGGTATAAGGCTTCTGACTCTTATCATTGTTCTGCTCCCCTCTTCCACAAAGATTTCTTGAGCTATAGAGGTGGGAATTGTGCTACAGATGTATCCATTGGGACTGGGCTTTGTACCTGCAGTCCATCATCTTTGTAATGTGTCCAGTGGTTCTGTAGTGGTCTCCTTTTGCTCCAGACAGAAACATTTTGATAAGGGATGATAGATACTTACTTCGATACATGTAACTAATTGGATAAGAATGTAGCATAAAAAATTATGCTGGGCCAGACAGTGGTTGCACATGCCTTTAAACCTAGCACTTAGGAGGCAGAGACAGGCAGATTTCTGAGTTCCAGGCCAACCTGGTCTACAGAATGAGTTCCAGGATAGTCAGGGCTACACAGAGAAACCCTATCTGGAAAAACCAAAACCAACCAAACAAACAAACAAACCCAAGAATTATGCTGGGATACCAAAGTGGCAGTGATAGATTCTCTTCTATAATCCATAATCTCACTGGCCATGGGTAGTTTTATGTTTCTAAAACCAGGCATGATTTTGCTCCTGTTGAGTGGATCCTAAGTCTACTTAGACAGCTGTTGGTTCCCACCAACAGGTGAGTGCCACTATTGCACTGTTCCAAATATCATAAGTATCACAGCTAGATAGGACTAATAATTGATTTCCTCCTTTGACTGACTGCATTTAGCTTTCTGGGTGAAGATAAGCCTTAATTCATGATGACACATGTTTCATAGGACATAGGACTCAGATTATTTGAGCTGGCTCTTACTTGAAATCCTCCTTCCCGTGGTCTAGCTTCCACAGTACCTTCTTAATTCCACTTGTATTTCTTCAGCATGGTGGTGTTTATGCTAGGGCTTTGTCTTCACATCTATCTTTTCTTGCCTTCTTTAATCATTAGCCACTAAGCTCTCCTTCTCCTATTAGTGTTCTTGGGGTATTCCATGTGGTATCCATACCATATATAGTTTGATTCACTATATTCATTTTATGGTATGGTGACAGCTACCGGGTACAGTTTTTGAGGTTCAAAGAAGCCCTGAAATTTTAAGCCTTGAGACTTGTGTGCTGACTCTGCTGCACAGTCAAAATCAAAAGGGAAAGGAAGAATGCTATGAATCCCGAATAGAGAGTTATATAGCACACAGTACAACCAAGCAATGAATATAACACAATCATGAAAAGCACCAATTATTATGTTTAAATTATAAAATCATAGAATTATTTCTGACAACATAAATCAAGTATGACAGACTGTGGCAGTGACTATTTAAACTATGTATATATAAAAAGGGAGGAAAAATGGTGCTTTTAGCCAGAGTATATCTAGCAATTTTTGCAATCACAATTTTTGGCAAAATTTTTATGTTGGCTTTTTTTCTTTACTGGAAAAGAAAGATTAAAGTCCAATCCATTCTGCAAAGGCATCCACTTTACCCAAATTGTAGCATTTTCTTACCTTTGTAAAAAGGAATACAATGCCATTTTAGGATCATTCTGAACTTTGCTTTGTATTGCTTTTATCACCTCTCCCAGCTTCTCCCACATTAATTTTTTTTCCAGAAAGACTCTGAGATTTTTGAGGACACAAATGTTTAAAATACATAGCAACACCTAGCCCAGAACCAGAAACTTTATCATCTTAAGCCTCCTGTCAGGATACATCAAGCCTGATGGAGCTGCATGGTACTTTTATTCCCATCTGATAAAATTAGGGTTAGCAGTAAATACAGCTACATTGCCTGGTGGTAAAAATAACCCACTGACTCTCCCTCCTCTGGTGAAACTACCTGAAAAGGAATGGGAAGAGGCTGAAGTATTTATTATTCAATGAGTGTTGCTGATCATAAAGAAATAAACAAGTTGGCTCTGTACTGAGGAACACCCAGAGATTTCTTCAACAGTATCTGGAAGGAAGATCGAAGCCAGGTAAGGCAATGTCTTGTAGCTCAGCAGTCTTCAGTGACTTAAGGGATAAAGTGACGTGTTTGCTGAGATTACTCCTTAGTTCTGTAACTTAACAAAATGGGAAAGGTGCAAAAGTAAATAGCCTTCTCTTTGGAAGCCATTTAGGTAAACAAGATTCTAATAACAAAGTACATTTATCTCTTTCATTCAAAGAATCTGTGTTTTAAGACCAAAGACAGTCTTCAAAATACTGTGATTTATAATAAAATAAATGTATTTGCTTTTCATTCCATTCTCAATCTGGGTCTATTCCCCTTGGAGTTGAAGAAAATGGTTAGAAAATTCAAAATGATCACAAAAATAATGCAAAGGCAGTTCAAGAGTAATTTTTTTTATCAACTTGGCAATGGATTAACCCCACCAAAGTGTTTGTGAGCCACCTTCTTAGACTTGTTCTCTAAACTCTAGGCCTTGATTTTGATGATCATTTTAAGGGTCTCCTTCCTGCTTCCATTGGTGTCTGATATCATCAATATTTCCTCTCTGCAACTGTTCTTACTGCATACTTTTATACTCTTCCAGATGTATTCACCTCTTTGATTTTCTTCGAACATATTTTAATCATTTCTATAGATGCTTCCTTTTGTTTGTTTGTTTGTTTGTTTTTGTTTGGGTTTTTTGTTTGTTTGTTTTTTCAAGACGGAGTTTCTCTGTGTAGTCCTGGCTGTCCTAGAACTCACTCTGTAGAACAGGCTGGCCTCAAACTCAGAAATTTGCCTACTTCTACCTCCCAAGTGCTGGGATTAAAGGCATATGCCACCACTGCCCAGCTATATCTGGCTTTTTAATGGCTTGTCAAAATAGATACACACACACACACACACACACACACACACACACACACACACACTGAATGTTAGACTCTTGTTGAATTAGTCAGTGTTTTTCAAGAAACCATGAGAAACTTTAGCAAGAATAATTTAGTATAAGGATTAAGTAAACAAACCTGAGGTGAGCAACTGAGCAGCGTTTGGATTCTGCAGTAATAGAACTCTGACACATGACCACTAAAGGAAGCCAAAGTAAACCTCTATAGCAATCAGGCCTGGGTGATCACAAGTTGGCCAATGTCAGACAACTATCTTAGGCTTTGTTTGCACTACATTCGTATAGTTTGGAAAGCATCCCATAAAAACTATGCTGCTTAAACCAAGTCCATCCAGTAGTTTACTTCTCACTAGTCTGCCTCGAGTATCCTTAAACCAGTGTTCTCCAGTTAGGGTCTTCATGATATTTCTTTTTCCTTCATGTGAAGGCACATATTCCTTCCATTTTCTCACTCTGTATAGTCTCCATCCTCCTTTCTGTCTGTCCTTGAGACTTTGCCAAATACCAATTATACTAACAGAGTCCTTTGCTATATAGTAAGCTCTGACTCAATGTTATTAGTTTATTCTGATTTGGGTGGTGTCTGGATTACTACAATTGAATAATTTTAACAAAGTAGACATGCTGTTGTTATATTGCATAGTTCAATGCTAGAAGCAGGCACCAGATTTGGGTTTTAAAATACAATATGAATAATAACAGCAATTAAAATGTTGAGATCACATTGGGTAGGGAGATACCTGAGGCAAAGGTTGACACATCTAGCTAATGCTAGCAAATAGGAAGACTATGTATGGCAGGGCTTCTGCCTGTGTATATGTTTTGCCCCTCGGAGGCGGACATAACTAAGCAGATACAGTAAGAGGATTCTAGATGCACAAAAAAGGTCAAAACTGAAAGCACTGTTAGGCTCCATTGAGATCAAGGACAGCAGAGAAAAGAAGTATGTCTTAGAGTTGATGACAAACAGAAATGCATGTTGCAGCCTCTTGGGCCACCACAGCAAAGCAGGGTTCTGCAGGACAACAAAGCAGAAAAACTATAAGGCAACAAGTAGCACACTTCCATCCTTAAAAGAATTATGGCCACTCTCAGCAATTATTTCCCGTTTTATTCCCTTTCACTCGTATCCCCTTTTTTAATTCTCCTTTCTATCTAATCTCACTGAAGAACTTGACTACCTCTTTATTATACTGTCCCCACCTAACCTATGCCCAGAGAAGCTAGACGTGTATACCATGAATCAGCCAAACAAGCCTCTAAGGTGAAATAATGCCCACTCCTTAGTGGGACAGAAGCACCTGGAGCCTACTGGGATTTCTAAGAGGCTCTTTGTCCTTGTTTGCTTTGCTAGGCATGCTTCCATGGTATCTGTGCATATGCACTGGCAGATGCCAGGGTGATGACAAAGGTGAGGTTTCTGGGAGGAGGTGAGCATTTTACAGTCTCACTGTGAGAAAGTATGTGTTTAACAAGGGCAAGGGCATGACAACTCTGTGGCTGGGAAATATGCAAATGCAGGAAATGAAGTCAAGGTTCATAATAGGAAAAGTATGCTTTCTTACTACTTTTAAAAGCGATTTTCAAAAGTAATGCATATTCATTGTTTTAAAAAAAATCTCTTATCTTAGTCTGTTAACATGAAAACGGAAACCCCTGCTTAGTTCTAATTATTTTTTATTTTTTTTGTACTTTTTTATTAGATGTTTTCTTTATTTATAATATCTCCTTTCCCAGGTTCCCCTCAAAAACAAAAACAAAAACAAAAACAAAAAACAAAAAATAAAACAAACCCGTTTCCGCCCCCTTTCCCCACACCCCCGTTCACCACCGCACCCCCTCCTGTTTACTGGCCCTGGCATTCCCCTACATTGGAGCACAGAACCTTCACAGGGCAAAGGTCCTCTCCTCCCATTGATGACCAACTTGGCCATCCTCTGCTATACACATGCTGCTGGAGCCATGAATCCCATCATGTGTACTCTTTGGTTGGAGTTTTAGTCCCTGGGAGCTCTGAGGGTACTAGTTAGTTCATACTGCTGTTCATCCTAAGGGGATGCAAATCCTTCAGCTCCTTGGGTCCTTTCTCTAGCTCCTTCATTGGGGACCCTGTACTCAGTCCAATGGATGGCTGTGAGCTTCTACTTCTATATTAGTCGGGTATGGTCAGAGCCTCTCAGGAGACAGTTATATCAGGCTTTTGTCTTCCAGTACTTGCTGGCATCCACAATAGTGTCTGGATTTGATGATTGAATATGGGAAGTATTCCCAAGTAGAACAGTCTCTGAATTGTCCTTCCTTTAGTCTCTGCTCCATAGTTTGTCTTTGCAACTCCTTCCATGGGTATTTTGTTCCCCCTTCTAAGAAAGATCAAAGTATCCACACTTTGGTCTTCCTTCTTGAGTTTCTTGTGTTTTGTGGATTGTACTTTGTATATTCCAATCTTCTGGGCTAATATTCACTTTTCAGTGACTGCATACCATGTGTGTTCTTTTGTGATTGGGTTACCTCTCTCAGGATGATATTCTCCAGGTCCATCCATTTCCCCAAGAACTTCATAAATTCATTGTTTTTAATAGGTAAGTTGTACTCCATTGTGTAGATGTACCACATTTTCTATATCCATTCCTCTGTTGAGGGTTGTTTCCAGTTTCTGGCTATTATAAATAAGGCTGTTATGAACATAGTGGAACATGTGTCCTTATTACATGTTGGAGCATCTTCTGGGTATATGCCCAGGAGTGGTATAGCTGGGTCCTCTGGTAGTACTATGTCCAATTTCTGGAGGAACCACCAAACTGATTTCCAGAGTGGTTGTACCAGCTTGCAGTCCTACCAACAATGAAGGAGTGTTCCTCTTTCTCCACAACCTTGACAGCATCGGCTGTCACCTGAGATTTTTATCCTAGTCATTCTGACTGGTGTGAGGTGGAAACTCAGGGTTGTTTTGATTTGCATTTCTCTGATGACTAACCATTTTGAACATTTCTTTAGGTGCTTCTCAGCTATTCGGTATTTGTCAGTTGAGAATTCTTTGTTTAGCTCTGTACCCCATTTTTAAATAGGGTTATTTCTTTCTCTGGAATCTAACTTCTTGAGTTCTTTGTATATATTGGATATTAGCCCTCTATCAGATATAGGATTGGTAAAGATCTTTTCCCAATTTGTTGGTTGCCTTTAGTCCTATTAATAGTGTCCTTTGCCTTACAGAAGCTTTGCAACTTTATGAGGTCCCATTTGTCAATTCTTGATCTTAGAGCATAAGCTATTGGTGTTCTGTTCAGGAAAATTTCCCCTGTGCCTATGTGCTCGAGGCTCCTCCCCATTTTCTTTTCTATTAGTTTCAGTGTATCTGGTTTTATATGGAGGTCCTTGATCCACTTGGACTTGAGTTTTGTACAAGGAGATAGGTATGGATCGATTTGCATTCTTCTACATGCTAACCACCAATTGAGCCAGCACCATCTGTTGAAAATGCTGTCTTTTTCCCACTTTATGGTTTTAGCCTCTTTGTCAAAGACCAAGTGGCTATAGGTGTGTGGGTTCATTTCTGGGTCTTCAATTCTGTTCCATTGATCTACCTGCCTGTCACTGTACCAATACCATGCAGTTTTTGTGACAATTGCTCTGTAGTACACCTTAAGGTCTGGGATGGTGATTCTACCAGAGGTTCCTTTATTGTTGAGAATAGTTTGGCTATCCTACTTTTTTTGTTATTCCAGATGAATTTGCAAATTACTCTTTCTAAGTCTGTGAAGAATTGAGTTGGAATTTTGATAGGGATTGCATTGAATTTGTAGATTGCCTTCGGTAAGGTGGCCATTTTTACTATATTAGTCCTGCCAATCCATGAGCATGGGAGATCTTTCCATCTTCTGAGATCTTCTTCAATTTCCTTCTTCAGAGACTTGAAGTTCTTGTCAAACAGATCTTTTACTTGCTTAGTTAGAGTTACACCGAGGTATTTTGTATTATTTGTGAATATTGTGGAGGATGTTGTTTTCCTGATTTCTTCCTCAGCCTGTTTATCCTTTGTGTATAGGAAGGCCTCTGATTTGCTTGAGTTAATTTTATATCCAGCTACTTTGCTGAAGTTGTTTATCAGATTTAGGAGCTCTCTGGTGGAATTTTTGGGGTCACATAAGTATACTATCATATCATCAGCAAATAGTGATAATTGACTTCTTCCTTTCCAATTAGTATCCCTTTGATCTCCTTTTGCTGTCTAATTGCTTTGGCTAGGACATTAAGTACAATATTGAATAGGTAGGGAGAGAGGGGGCAGCCTTGTCTAGTCCCTGATTTTAGTGCAATTGCTTCAAGTTTCTCTCCATTTAGTTTGATGTTGGCTACTGGTTTGCTGAATATTGCTTTTACTATGTTTAAGTATGGGCCTTGAATTCCTGATCTTTCCAAAACTTTTATCATGAAGGAATGTTGGATTTTATCAAATGCTTTCTCAGAATTTAATGAGATGACCATATGGTTTTTTTCTTTGAGTTTGTTTATATAGTGAATTACGTTGATGGATTTCTGAATATTGAACCATCCTTGCATCCCTGGGATGAAGCCTACTTGATCATGATAGATGATCATCTTGATGTGTTCTTGGATTCAGTTTGTAAGAGTTTTATTGAGTATTTTTGCATCAATATTCATAAGGGAAGTTGGTCTGAAGTTTTCCTTATTTGTTAGGTCTTTGTGTGGTTTAGGTATAAGAGTAATTGTGGCTTCATAGAACTAATTGCGTAGAGTACCTTCCGTTTCTATTTTGTAGAATAGTTTGAGGAGTATTGGTATTAGATCTTCTTTGAAAGCCTGATAAAAGTCTGTACTAAATCCATCTGGTCCTGGGCTTTTTTTGGTTGGGAAACCATTAATGACTGTTTCTATTTCATTAGCAGATATGGGACTGTTTAGATCGTTGATCTGATCTTGATTTAAATTTCGTACCTGGTATATGTCTAGAAAATTGTCCATTTCATCCAGGTTTTCCAGTTTTGTTGAGTATAGTCTTTTGTAGTAGGCTCTCATGATTTTTTGGATTTCTTCAGCGTCTGCTGTTATGTCTCCCTTTTCATTTCTGATCCGATTAATTAGGATAATGTCTCTGTGCCCTCGTTAGTCAGGCTAAGGGTTTATCTATTTTGTTGATTTTCTCAAAGAACCAGCTCCTAGTATGGTTGATTCTTTGTATACTTCTTTTTGTTTCTATTTGGTTGATTTCAGCCCTGAGTTTGATTATTTCCTGTCTTTGACTCCTCTTGTGTGAATTTGCTTCTTTTTGTTCTAGAGCTTTCAGGTGTGCTGTCAAATTGCTGGTGTATGCTCTCTCCAGTTTCTTTTTGGTGGCACTTTTTGAGTTTTCCTCTTAGGAAGGCTTTAATTTGTGTCCCATAAGTTTGGGTATGTTGTGGCTTCATTTTCATTAAACTCTATAAAGTCTTTAATTTCTTTCTTTATTTCTTCCTTGACCAAGTTATCATTGAGTAGAGTGTTGTTAAGCTTCCACGTGTATGTGGGCATTCTATTGTTTACATTGTTATTGAGGAGCAGCCATGGTGATCTGATAGGATGCAAGGAATTATTTCAATCTTCTTGTATCTTTTGAGAACTGATCTGTGACCAATTATGTGGTCAGTTTTGGAGAAGGTACCATGAGGTGCTGAGAAGAAGGTATATCCTTTTGTTTTAGGATAAAAAGTTCTACAGATATCTGTTAAATCCACCTGTTTAATAACTTCTGTTAGTCTCACTGTGTCTTTGTTTACTTTCTGTTTCCATGATCTGTCCATTGCAGAGAGTGGGGTACTGAAATCTCTCACTATTATTGTATGTGGTACAATGTATGCTTTGAGCTTTAGTAAAATTTCTTGTAGGAATGTAGATGACCTTGCATTTGGAGCATAGAGGTTCAGAATTGAAAGTTCCTCTTGGTAGTTCATACCTTTGATGAATATGAAGTGTCTCTCCTTATCTTCTTTGATCACTTTATGGTGAAAGTCAATTTCATTCGATATTAGAATGGCTACTCCAGCTTTTTTCTTGGGATCATTGGCTTGGAAAATTGTTTTCCAGCCTTTTATTCTAAGGTAGTGTCTGTCTTTGACACTGAGATGGGTTTCATGTGTGCAACAAAATGTTGGGTCCTGTTTATGTACCCAGTCTGATATTCTGTCTTTTTATTGGGAAATTGAGTCCATTGATATTAATAGATATTAAGGAAAAGTAATTGTTACTTCCTGTTATTTTTTTTGTTAGAGTTGAAATTCTGTTCATGTGGCTACCTTTTAGTTTTGTTGGAAAATTACTTTTTTGCTTTTTCTAGGATGTAGTTTCCCACCTTGTATTGAAGTTTTCCATTTATCACTCTTTGAAGGGCAGGATTTGTGGAAATATATTGTGTAAATGTGGTTGGTTTTGTCAAGGAATACTTTGGTTTCTCCATCTATGGTAATTGAGAGTTTTGCTGGGTATAGTAGCCTGGGCTGGCATTTGTGTTCTCTTAGGGTTTGTATGATATCAACCCAGGATCTTCTGACTTTAATAGTCTCTGGTGAGAAGTCTGGTATAATTCTGATAGGCTTGTCTTTATATGTTACTTGACCTTTTCCCCTCACTGCTTTTAATATTCTTTCTTTGTTTTGTGCATTTGGTGTTTTGGCTATTATGTGGCAGGAGGAATTTCTTTTCTAGTCCAGTCTATTTGGAGTTCTATAGGCTTCTTGTATGTTCATGGGCATCTTTTTCTTTAGGTTAGGGAAGTTTGCTTCTATAATTTTGTTGAAGATATTTACTGGCCCTTCAAGTTAGAGGTCTTCACTCTCTTCTATACCTATGATCCTTAGGTTTGGTCTTCTCATTGTGTCCTGGATTTCCTGGGCGTTTTGGGTTAGGAACTTTTTGCATTTTGTGTTTTCTTTGACTGTTGTGTTAGTGTTTTCTATGGTATCTTCTGCACCTGAGCTTCTCTCTTCTATCTCTTGTATTCTGTTGGTGATGCTTGTATCTATGGTTTCTGACTTCTTTCCTAAGAGTTCTATCTCCAGAGTTGTCTCTCTTTGTGATTTCTTAACTGTTTCTACTTTCATTTTTAGGTCCTGGATGGTTTTGTTCAATTCCTTCACCTGTTTGGTTGTGCTTTCCTGTAATTCTTTAAGAGGATTTTGTGTTTCCTCTTTAAGGGCTTGAACTTGTTTACCTGTGTTCTCCTGAAATTATTTAAGGGAGTTATTCATGTTCTCCATAAATTCATCTATCACCATCGTGAGATATGATTTTAGATCCAAATCTTGCTTTTCTGGTGTTTGGGATATCCAGGACTTGCTGTGGTAGGAGTACTAGGTTCTGATGAAGCCAAGTAGTCTTGATTTCTGTTGGTAAGATTCTTGAATTTGCCTTTCACCATTTGTTGATCTCTGGTGTTAGATGTTCTTGCTGTCTCTCGCTGTAGTTTGTTCCTCCTGTGGGTCTGTAAGCCTGTATCAGCACTTCTGGGAGATCAGCTCTCCTCTGGTAAGACCAGTGTGCAGTGGGCTGTGGATCAGTCATCACTCCTGAATCCTGAGTCCCTGGGTTGGAGCACTTCCCAAAGGCAAGCTCTCTGCTTACAGG
This sequence comes from Mastomys coucha, assembly GCF_008632895.1. Classification (NCBI taxonomy): domain Eukaryota; kingdom Metazoa; phylum Chordata; class Mammalia; order Rodentia; family Muridae; genus Mastomys; species Mastomys coucha. The sequence continues at coordinate 104,639,818 of NW_022196912.1, forward strand.
GAAGAGGCAGAGAGAGCTGTGGATCTGCAGTCCCCCTTAGGTGAAGAGGGAGGTAGAAAGGATCCTGTGCTGGCTATCTTGCCACTTCTGAGGCCTGTGCCTCCTAGCTGGTCCTAATTATTTTCATTGTACTAATTCAGTTAATCTTCATTTAAGAGTGCCAGTTATTTTTGGTGTCCTTTCTTTGGATCCCCCATCCATACAGATTTTGGGACTGACTACATGTCTTGTTTAGTCAATAAGTCAATAAATCATAGAAAATCTGATGTAGGTGGGAACTTAAGACAATCATGGTTTGACATCTCTGGCAACTGGAGATCTTCTTAAGGAAGTACCACATGAACACTCCTTAGCCAGTCTCCTGGAAGATAAAACCACACATGGAGAAGTCTCCTGTCCTATCCATTCATTCCATCTGCATCCCTGACATGTGACAGGATTGGACTGACATCATTCTAGAACAACCCCCTCCAGCTGAATCAGAACAACTTCCAGATGAAGGCACTGAATCATAACTAATCCAAGGTTTTCTAAGCAACTGAGTTTTACAGTGTTCTGTTACATGATTGCTGAAGTGACTGTTGAAATGAAAAGGGATAGACATATTAATACAAATAAAGCTGTGCAAATATTTAAATACACCATTAGAAAATAATCACTAAATGTATATTATTAATATTCACCAAATTTTCTAGCAGTACACTTAAGGAGAGAGTTCCTAATCAGAAGCCCACAGTAAAAGCAAAAATGTTTCTTTTTTTATTATGGAGCTAAATATCAGTGGCCATTGAAAAAGCACACAGACTTAAATTACTCCAAATCCCTTGTACCAATAACTTAACAGTATGATGAAGTTTTTAATACTATCAAGAGAAGCTCATAAATCAAGGTATTTCTCAAACACATTGGTATAGAATTAGGTAGGTGGGTTATAGCAAAGCAGGGAATTTCTGACATCACCCTCAGACAGTAGCTGTCAGAATTTATAGCACTTTAGATTGTTTAGAGAAAGTAGGAGTCAGTTCATATATTCCTAAGGATTTACTTAATGGTCACAAAATGTTTGGTCACTTGCAGAAGAGACCAATAACTGGTTGTCAAAAGGACTAAGGATGTCCATGTCTCTGGGACTAAGGATAACGTGTCTCTGGGCTTACAAAATTAACTGGTGACTTTGCTGGATCACAACTCCCTATTCATGAGCAAGTCACATTTATCTTTTAATTAAGTCTTTAATCACCAGTAGTGGTCTGGTTATTTGTTTGCTAATTTGCTCCATCGTATTGTGATTTTGTTCTTGATTTCCTCATTGCTCTTTATATTTTTGTTGCTATAAATAAAGTATATTTAAATTCATTATATTTTTCAGGTTATATAGGATAGCACTCATTGCTTTTTAAAACGATTTGTCTTTTTGGCCTCCATGCTGAACTCCTGAATTCTGAAAGGAAAGACAACTGAAACTTTATAGAGATAACTCTATCAGATATAAATAATGGCAATTTTATTTTTTCCTTTCTGTATTGTTTCTCTAAATACTGGATTATATATATGTATATAATACACATATATATGTATACATATATATAATACACATATATATTATATATATATATGGAGAGAGATTGTTACTATGTTAAAAATTAATATATAAAATGGAATTTATTAAGTAGCTTACAGGCTGTGGTCTAGCTAGACCAACAAGGTCTTCCCCCAGTTGGAGAGCTAAGAATCCAAAAAGTTCTTCAGTTCACGAGGTTGGCTAGGTCAGCAGCTTCTCAGTATATGGTGAAATCCCAGTGATGGAGGTATCTCACACCAGCAGAGAGACACTTTGGCACTGGGACAGATGAACTCACCAATGAGAATAAACACAGCAGGCAAAACCCAGAAACTTCATTCTGCCTTGTTTTTGTTTGTTGTTTGTTTGTTTGTTTTTAATGTATGCAGCTCCCAGAAATTGTGGCCCAGATTTAGGGTGAGTATTCTACCTGAAATGATCTAATCAAGGTCAAAAGATCTAACTCTTGCAGGATTATTTTGTGGCCTAGGTGTTTAGGTTTTAGTTGATTTCAGATGTGGTCAAGTTGATGACTAAAGTTAGTGCTCTCTCTCTCTCTCTCTCTCTCTCTCTCTCTCTCTCTCTTTCTCCTCTCTCTCTCTATGTATATGATAGATATAGATGATATAGAAATATATCTATATGACATGATTAAGATATATAGTATATGTCATATGGCATAAGATATATGATATATAATACATGGTATATAATTGATATATGAGAAATAAGATGACACATGACACATGATACAAGACACATGATATATGATATGATATATAATATATAGGCTATATATTTAGAAAGAGCCTATGATAGATATATAGATACATATATATGTGCATACACACACATATATATACATATATACACACACACACACATATATACACACACACACATATATATAACAGCCTTTATTGACAGGAGTATTTCCAGTAGGTCACTAGTACAGATAGAATACTCAATCAGAGTTTGTTTTTTTTTTTTTTTTGGTTCACATTCCTTGTATATATAGTGCTGTATAATAAAGTACGACCATGCAGTATATCAAAAGTGTTTCGTGTACCTGTGAAGGTGACCCTATAGTTCTTCTCCTTACCCATGTACTGAATCATGTTAAGGCATGCTAATATTGAACTCTTGTACTCTTAGTTGCCATGCATTGTGTTTGAGTATATGCTGTGCTCTATTGGCAATGTTTTAAGATACTATGTCTCTCTTCACAAATGAGAGTTCTAAGTAGCTTTATTCTTCGTATTTTCATCATATCTTGTTTTTACAAATATTTTTATTTTTACTTATTTCTGGGGGTGGTCATGTGAGTACAGTGTCTGCAGAGGCCAGGGGAGGATGGTTTTTGGATCATTTGGAGTGTTACATGCTCTTAAGCACTGAGCCACTCCTGCAGCCCCTCTCTTGCTCTAAAATGTATTAGTATTATTATTGTTCTTGTTGTTGTTCCAGGGATTAAATCCATGAGATGAGGTATGTAGGGAAACTGCTTTTACACATCAGGCTGTCTCACTGTCCACAGAAACTAATTCTGATAGCAGATTAATGCAGATAATCTCCTACTCTTGCTACTTCAACTCATGATAGAATTTACTATAGTGCAGTATTTTCTAGAAACTGTTCTCCAAATTTAGAATTTTGATATTTTCCAAGACTGGCTTTAAGGTGTTACAATCACCATCATAGTGGTAGGTAGCGGCATTAAGCTGCCATTCTGTCAGCTGTGTGATCGCTGCAGGGAACTGTGGAAGCCACATGACTCTTTGAAACTGATACTCAAGAGATGAGATGAATTGTCTACTTAAGACCCTTTCAATTTACAAGGGGTTTATCAGGATATAGCTGCACCACAATTCACAGAGCATGTGTGCTTACCCTTTCATCCTTGATGATCTGACATTTGTGAGCAACATCTTAAGGGACAAGGCCGTGCATGAGTGTGTGTGTGTGTGTGTGTGTGTGTGTGTGTGTATTTTCATCTGCCAATTGTTTATATCTATTTCAAGCTCAGGGAAAGCTTTATACCTCTTATTTCTCCACTATACAATATTCTATCTTTCTACTATCATTGCCTTTAAGGAATTTCTATTCTTTTTTTTTAACTTAGTCATTTTACATCCCACTCACTGCCTTCCTCCTGGTTGCCTCCTCCTCCTTCCTCCTCCCCTTCTCCTTGGAAAGCATGGGGGTGTCCTGGGTATCTGCCAAACCTAGCACATCAAGTCTCTGCTAGGCTAGGTGCATCCTCTCCCACTGAAGCCAGACTAGGCAGACCAGCTAGAATGACATATCCTAAGGACAGGCAAAAGCTTTTGGGATTACCCCCACCCCCACTCCACCATCCTCCTCCAGTTATTTGGGACTCACATGAAGACCAAGTTTTATATCTGCTAATATTTGCGGAGAGCCTTAGTTCCAGCCCATGTATGCTCTCTAGTTAGGAATTTCTATTCTTAACTTTCAGAAACAGCTTTGAAATTTCTAGTTCTCTTTAAAGTCTCTTATTTGGTTGGCGTTTTTCTCAGCTTTCTGAGGCAATAACTGATAATAAGAGCTAATATGTACAGAACTCTATAAACAAGTATGGCACCCAGCATTCTATGAACTCAATTTGTTATTTGTAATCACTCTTTTCTGAATGTGATAGCACTGATTCAAGAAACAAAACTATGCCAGGTATTCCAACAAGAAACACTTCCATGGGAATTCTCAAGGCAAGTTTAGGAATACTGAAGAAGCACAAAAACAAACACCCTGAGCAAACTTCAAGTTATGTAAGGCAGTGACCCTATCTGTAGCCTTAGGTCTGGTCGAATTAAGGAAATAACTAGGAACTCAAAAGGGCTGCAGTACATATCTGTGAGTAAGGGGTGGAAGTCTAGCCAGCAAAATGGAATGGAGGGTTAGTCCTAGGGAAGGAAGCAGCACCCGTAGACTGATAGGTAGGGAAATATGAAGATGCCTGCACTGGCATGTAGAAGAGATCATAGAGACCAGATGTTGCTTCCAGGGTTCCTTCCTGCTGCTAGGAGAACAATTCCTGGAACAACAAGAAAGCAGATACTCCTACCACTGCCTCAAGCTTCATGGTTGTAGTTCTGTGTCCCCTATTAACACAACTCCACTGGAAGCCAGTTGGCAGAGGAGATAGAACACTCTCCCTGGCTGGAGGGCCATGGAGGATATCAGAAAGTGTACTTGGAGCTTGGAGAAAACAGCTTAATAACAAGCATTAAAACATACAGAATTATTTTTTAATGTCACACAGTAACATGTATCCAGAACTTGTTTATAGGGTCTGTGCTCAATACTCACACTGCTTCTATGAGTATTTGAAGTTTTTAGTTTCATGGCCTGTTAGCCCAGCTCACCAGCTTCTCCTGAACTTTGGCTCTTCTATTGAGTTCAGCTGCTGATCTGTATTTTGATGGTGACAGTCTCAATTTCTCCTCTCTATCTGGTTGATGTTGTTGTGGGTCAAACAACCTTTTACATAGACTACCTTTACTAATAGTGCCTTGTCCTGCTTGTTTTTCTCAAGATGTAATTCCTTTTTTGTGTAAGAGAATTAATTGCAAAGCACCAGGCTTCTCTCACACTGCTCTCATCTATGTAGCCAGGATCTTTTCCTGGATGGTCTAGTTTTTCTGTTGATCAGGAGGGCTGAGTTGAAAAACTGTGGCTTCTTCTCTAGGTAGCTCTCTGTTTGAAAGCCCTAATCACAGCCATGTGGTTCATAGCATCATAGTTAGCACCTGACTTTGATGCCTCTGAGTTCTCAGTACTCTTCAACTATTTCCTTTATGTCCAATAGTCCATCAGCTTTACAAGAAGGTGCCTAGAAAGGGGTAAAAACAGGGATAAGGGGGATGATGACTCAGTGGGTGAAATGCCTGCTGCACAAACGAGAAGGCTCAAGTTCCCCTCCCTCAAACCCATGCAAAAGCCAGGACTAGTGGTACAAGCCTGTAACCTCATTGGAGTGTGTGTGTGTGTATGTGTGTGTGTGTGTGTGTGTGTGTGTGTGTGTGTGTGTGTGTATGTGGTAACAGTTTAGATATGTATGACCCCCATAGACTCATGTGTTTGCATGCTTGATCCTTAGGAGGTATGGTCTTGTTGGAGTAGATGTGGTTAGTTAGGTGAAGTATGTCACTGTAGAGGCGGGCTTTGAGGTCTTCTATGCTTAAGCTGTCCTCAGAGTGGCACACAGTTCCTCTGTGCTACCCGTGGATCAAGATATAGAACTTCCAGTTCCTTCTCCATACTTCTATGTTTCCAGCAATGACAATAATGAACTAAACCTCTGAACCTATAAGCCAACCCAGTTAAATGTTTTCCTTTATAAGAGTTGCATTTGTCATGGTGTCTCTTCACAGCACTAGAACCTCTAAGGCAGTGTCTGTGTGCTCAAGTACACACACACACACACACATACACAGAGAGAGAGAGAGAGAGAGAGAGAGAGAGAGAGAGAAAGAACATGTGCAGAAATAGATCTTAGGGGCTCACTAGATGGATAATCTAGCCAAAATAGCAAGCTCTAGGTTCAGTGAGACACCCTGTCTCAAAATAAATGGTGATACAAGAGGATACCTGAAGTCAATGCCTGGTCTACACACATACACACACACACACACACACACACACACACACACACACACACACACACACACACACACTTAATAAAACAAACTGATATTAAATCTAAGAATGCAGAGGAGAAACAACTAAATCCATTACAGTCAAGTTAAAGTAAGCTGCATTTTGGAGTGCAACCAAGGCTGGTCAGCTGGCTGTCTCTCCCTAAAGATTTCTTAAGGTTTTTTTTTATAGGAGATGTAATTTGTTCACAGGAAAGGGAGAGAACTGGCTGTTATAAATAATTAGAAAAATATACTGAAAGGGGAGGAACAAAGGTAAGGATATACATCATGTGAATGGGGTCGCAAATTTACTTTAGGTTGAAAAATATGTTTTGGAGTTTACATCAGATCTTAGAAACAGGAATTCTATTCTAAATTACTAACCGAAACTTTAACTTGCAAGGACTTATGACACGAAAAACAGGAACTTATTCTTTAACCTCAAACATAACCCTTAATCTGCGTAGGACAAACAGGAACATATTCTTGCCTGTCTTAACTGCAAACAGAACCCTTAACCTGCGAGGTATATTCTTCCTGTCTTGGTCTCACAGTGCTTGACTCTATGCTGATCACTTGCTGATGTGAAGCTTAGGCAATGTTACTCCCCAACTTTCAAACAGAAAAATGTGCTCATTGTTGGGAGGTTTCTTTGTTTCAGTTGGCATTCCCTTCACTTTGCATGGTTAAAGAATTGCATAAGCTTGAGAAACAGCTCAGTCCACACAAAGAGCTTACATGTTGACCTGAGCATCACTACAGTCACCCACGGGAAAATCTAGATGCTCCCCAACATGGGAAGGTAGAAAAGGCAGAATCCTTGGAGTTTGCTGTCTGGCAAATCCAGCCTAATCAGCAAGCACTAAGCCAGCAAAAAGTCCTGCCTTAAACAAGTAATATTTAGAGATATGAACATATGTGCATATTCACATATATACACATACAAACACAAATATGTATACAATAACAATTAGTGAGAAAAAAAGGCCATGAGTTTTAAGGAGAGTTGGGAGGGATATGTAGATGGGTTTGGAGGAAGGAAAAGGAAGGGAGAGAGAAATTAAATTATAATCTCAAAGTTAAAATAAAAACAAATATGGTGGAGTGCTCTTCTGGTACATTATGTGTACCACACACAACCACCCTAGCCTTTGTAACTCCAGGATCTTGGGACTCTGGCATTGTTCTCATCAAAATATGGAGTTTAATTTCTACCCTTAGAATGTAGGTTATTGTGACTGTCCAATAAATGAAAGCCGAAACATATGTGACTCTTAAGGCTAGGACACAAGAGGTGATCATTTCCATCTGGCTCTTTCCTCCAGGGACATGAAGTTCTGGACATTAGCCAGCATATTTTGAAGAACTGAATTTCCTGGCAGGAGTAAGAATATTCTAAAACACTTTTGCTCTTTACTTTAACTGTCAGACTATTGATATTAGATGTGCCCCTTTCCCCCCAAAATAGGAATGCTGAGCTACTGAGATGTTTCAGTAAGTAAAGATGCTTGTCACACAATCCTGGTGGCCTCTGTGATCTTAGGGTCCATGTAAAGGTGAGTAGAGAAAACCAACTCCACAAAATCGTCCTCTGACCTCCACATACACATCATGACATGTGCCTCCCCACACAAATACAAAACAATAATAACGCAATTTTAAAAAATAGAATTTCCCCAAGTATCATGCAGGGAGGAGGAAAAGACTGGGGTCCTGAGACAAGCCATGGGGTGTGAGACTTGGTTCTCCTGAAAGATGTTTCAGTTGTTTGTCACATCTTGTAGGAGAGACTGAAGCTCAAACAGTAGTGATAGTTAGCAGGGATCACACACTGCTGGAGGACTGGAGAAATGCCCCCTCTTTTAGTCTAATCCTTTTACCAGAACCTTAACTATGGACTTAAGGAGCTAGTGGACCTCTTTCTTCCTCTTGCCAACTTTGTAACATTGAACAAATTTCTTTCTACTTTTGACTATTATGTGTTTCTTTAATTGTTCTATTGAGCATAGATGATCCAGTAGAGCTTATGGGGACCAGTAGGGCCACGGATCTAACTGGAACAACTCCAGTAACAGAACTCTCACCCATATGGAGAGGCCACTTGCAGGTGATAAGATTGACAGTCCATGCTTAATTCTACCATATTTCCATTGTTTGCTGGAATTAATTGCCAGGCCTAAGGTGAGCATCCTTCAGATGATTTTTTTTTTACATCCCAACTTTGGTGTCTTTCAGTCTTTGCACTCTTGCAACAAATTCTAATTATTTCATGTTGCCTCAGAACTCATTTTGAATATAGGTTTAAATTAGAATCACTATTCAATTACTTCATGCAGTTTTGATTTATCTACCCACTGCTGGCTCCCAGTACATTCAGTCTTGTATAAGTAAAGCTCTCTGTGACTACTGAGTGCAGCTTACCCTCACTTGTCTGTAACCCCCGTACCTTCATGAATTGTACATGGCACAGTCATCAGCTCTCTGTCATACGGTGACCTCTCAGGATTTATGTCTGTTTATTAAAAATCCACCAAGACACAATTCTCATGGGAAAATTTTTTAGAAAACTTTGCATCCATGTAAGGGCTTTGACTCCCAAGTCCCCTTTCTCATACTCTCCACACCGTGACTGAGCACATATGTCCTAAACTAAAATATGTTTCATTCACAGTCTTCAGAGAGGCGTGCTAGTATATGTTGTTCTTATTTCTTTGTTTGTCTCCTCTGTGTTTCATGTTTGAGACATGCCCTAACCTAATTCCCTTCTGAACTTTGGACCTCCTTCAGAGTAATTATCATGGTAAGGTTAAATTGGCCACTGATCTGGTAGTCAATACAAATTTCCTATTACAATGACATTTGGTATCACAGTTGGGATGAGAATGTTTCCCTATAGACCTATATATTTGAATGCTTTGTTCCCAATTGGTGGTGCTGCTCCGGGATGCTTAGGAAGTGTGGCTTTATTGAAAGAAGTATGGGACTGACTGAGGGTGGACAATGTGGGTTCAAAGCCTCATCAATCCCAGTACACATTCCCTCTCTCACATTCCCTTTTCCTCTTCCTCTTCTTCCCCTCTACTAGCACCCCCCCTCTATGTACTTCATACTTGTGGTTCAAGATATAAGTTCTCATATTGCTGCTCCAGCAGTCTTACCTGCCACCTGCTGCCATACAGTCCCTGCCCTTGTGAACTCTAATACTCTGGAGCCATTGGTCCAAATCAAATCGTTCTTCCATAAGCTTCCTTGATCATGGTGTTTTTAATATAGCAACAGAAAACTAATTCATCTTGTCATAAAAACTTCCTTGTAGGGCACAAAGTAAAAAAAAAAAAGTCATGACTAAATACCCAGGAGCCCTGTCAAGGCAGAAGTGGAGTTATAGGCACCCATGTGCAAGGTCAAGACCAAATTAGAATAATATACACCAGCTCTGTTCACATGCTTGACCCACAGACACTGTAATAAATGGCTGTTTGTACTACTAATTTCCCCCCTTTTAAAAAATAGTAGTAAAGAATATATGGCATAAAATTTTCATCATGACAATCTCTAAGTCCACATTTAATTTTTTAATTGAACACATTTGTAAGGTTGCACAATTGTCCTCAGCACATTTCTGTATTAGTTATTTTCAACTTTCTACTCGTTAGCTTCTATGTTGCTGTGATCACAGTCCATCCTGAGAGAAGTTAGGGCAGCCAGTCAAGCAGCAACAGATCCAGAGACCATAGAGAGGAGCTACTCATTGCCTTGCTCCCATGGCTTGCATGAGCCAGGAGCATCTGCACAGGGAAGGCACCCTTCACAATAGACCCAGCCCCCCCCACATCAATCATTAGTCAAGAAAATGATGCACAGACATGCCCACAGCCATATCTGGTGGAAAAATTCTTCAGTTTATGTTCTTTTTTTTTTCCATACTTAGTGTTATGTTAACAAAAACTAACAATAACAACTTTGGATTAATGAAACACTATACCCATTAAATAACAAACCTCTATTCCTCTCAGGCTATTATAGTGTTAGTGCCAATCATTTTTACTACTCTAAGTACCCAAAATAAGGAAGATCATACTTACTCATTTTTGTGAATACCACTAGCATATTGTACCATTTATCAGAATTATATTCTTTGTGCTATTTTTAATCATGTGCATTTCATGTGCCTGAGTGTGGATATATATGTACATGTGAGTGTAGGTGCCCAATGAAGTTAGAAGGGATCATATCCTCTAAAGCTGGAGTTACAGACAGTTGTGAGCTTGCTAAGATGGTATCTGGGAAACAATCTCAGGTTATCTGTAAGATCAACTGTTCTTAACCATTGAGCCATCTTTTTAGCCCAGCACATGTGTTTGCCTTTGGAACATTGGGTTGTTTGTGTGTTTGTTTTGTTTTGTTTTGTTTTGATTTGTTTGCTTGTGTTCTGTTGTTATTTTGTGTTGCTGTGTTTTGTTCTGTCTTTGATGTCACTTGTGGAAAGGTTTTCCTTGACAGACTTTTCAGAAGCCTTTGGACCACAAATAAAAGCTTAGTTCTGGGCTCTCTATTATACAGAAGAAGCTTACGTGTTTTCCTATATATCAATATCACACTGCTTTGATTATTGTAAGTTGCTTTTGAAATGAGGAACTATGAGTCCTCTCGTTAGTGTGCTCCTCTTTACGACTTGATATTCAAACTCACCTGTAATTCCATGTGTCTTTTGGAATAATGTTTTTATTTATATGTCTACATGTATATCCCTACAGAAAAAGTAACTGAAATTGTGTGAGAGATTCCTTTCGATGTGAGTAGTGCCTGCAATTTAAGACTAAGACTTCCAATCCATAAACATGGAATGTGTTTCCACTTGTTTACTCTTTTTTTTCTAGTCAGTGTCCTGTAGTTCTTATTATACATATACTTCACAGCTCTAGTTCAGTCCAGTCTCAAGGATTTAGTTTTCTTGATGTAATTGTAAATGGGATTGATTTTGTAATCTCCTTTCCAGATTGTTCATTCACAGTGTATAGAAACGCAACTAACTTTTGCATGTTGACTTTTTGAATCCTGTTGTTTGCAAATGTCATTTAATAAGTTAAATAGAATTTTTATTGTATGTGAAATCTTTTTTATATTCAACACATGAGATTAATTAAACTGTGAACCATTTGATAATAGTGCTTCTTTAATTATAATGCAGATGCCTTAGATCTGTTTATTTCTTAATTGTTCTGCCTAAAAATCTTTAGCATATTAGACAGAAAAGAATAAAGCAAGAATTCTTGCCTTCTTCCTCATCTCAGGGACAGTTTAGGTTTTCAGCATTAACTGAGATACTTACAGTAGATTGTTAATGTGTGGCTTCTAATGTGTAGGGATAATTTCCTACAAACACTAGCTTCTTATGTATTTTTAACATCAGTGTGTCTTGGATGTTGCCAAATGCATCTTCTATATTAGATTACTGCATTAGTTTTCTAATGACTTGGTTAATGCAAATTCTTTGCTTGTTATATTGATTAATTTGCATATGCCAAACCATCCTTGCCATTTGCCAGCTTTGGGTTAGGGTTACTTTCTGTGCTACAGAATCCTAAGCTAAAGTGTTGGCTTGCTTGCGTGTTCATTCCTCATTGTTGCTGTAAGACTTGTACTACAAGTTGCACCACAGCACTACTTTTTCATATCCTGTAAGTTTTGAAATGTATGTTTTCATTTTTAGTCATTTCCAATTTCTGTGTATTTTGTAATTTTCATTCTAAGTTCTTCTTCAATAAGTTAAAGCTTTGTTTCAATTCTGTAGGTCACTGGGAGAGTGAGTTCCTGTCTTGCAAAAGGCCCTATGTTATATCCATAATGAATAGACATTCAAAATGTCTAAATGTGCTAGAACTGTCCACTTTCACTTCAGATATAAAAGGTTTTGTCTACTTATTTTGATAGCCTAGGATGAAAGACATAAACACTGATAGTTGCACAGCTTAAGATATCTTATTAATCCTTTAAGAATTTCACATAGGATGCCAGCAAGTATTGACTGACAGGAGCCTGATATAGCTGTCCCCTGAGAGGCTATGCCAGTGCCCGTCTAATACAGAAGTAGAGGCTCACAGCCATCCATTGGACTGAGCAGAGGGTCCCCAATGAAGAAGCTAGAGAAAGGACCCAAGGAGCTGAAGGGGTTTACAACCCCTTAGGATGAACAACAATATAAACTAATCAGTACCCTCAGAGCTTTCAGGGACTAAACCACCAACCAAAGAATACAGATTGTGGGACTCATGGCTCCAACTGCATATGTAGCAGAGAATGGCCTAGTTGGTCATCAGTGGGAGGAGAGGCCCTTGGTCCTGTGAAAGTTCTATGCCCCAGTGTAGGGGAATGCCAGGACCAGGAATCAGGAGAGAGGGGGTTGGTGAGCAGGGGGAGGGGGAAGGGAACAGTCTTTTTTTTCCGATGAGAAAACCAGGAAAGGGGATATCATTTGAAATGTAAATAAAGAAAATATCTAATAAAAAATAAATTAAAAAAAAGAATTTCACATAACATATTTTGATCATATTCACCACACTTCTCTATATAACTCTTTCCAGACTCATGCCCGTCTTCTACCTTACAACTTCACAGTTTTGTTTGTTTGTTTCTGTTTTTTTTTCTTTTCCTGAGTGAGTACTGGCCTGGCCTGCTGCTGCCTGTGCCATGGCTCTAGGGAGTGTCTCCAGTGTTTCTTCCTCCTCCTCTTTTCCCTCCAGGGACACATCAACTACTGGACCATGTGGGCTCCCTAACATGACACATTCAAGTTGCAGCAGAATCCAAGCGGGCCAACGGAACCCAACAATGCTACGCATGGTGTTAGAGGCTCTAAAGGCCGGGAGAAGCGCCAGGCACATCAGTTGTAGCCATCAAGGTCTATATCCAACATAAGTACCCAACAGTGGACACCACCCGTTTCAAGTACCTGTTGAAGCAGGCTCTGGAAACTGGCATTTGTCAAGGCCTCCTCACCAGGCCTGTCAACTCCAAGGCCAAGGGTGCCACTGGCAGCTTCAAACTAGTTCCCAAGCCCAAGAAAAAGAAAGCTTGTGCCCCAAAAGCCGTCAGGGGAGCTGCAGATGCTAAGGAGACAGGACCCAAGAAATGTGGATTGCTGAAGAAAGACCAAGTTGGCAAGGGCAAGATGGAGAAAGGGCAGAAAAGGAAGGCTTATCCTTGCTCAGCAGCTACATTGGAGACAGTGGGAGCAAGCAAGAAGCAGATGCCCATGGAAAAACCAAAGGTATGTGTGAGAAATCAAAGCCCTCAGCCAGCAAGGTCCAGAATGCTATTGCTTCCCTCACCAAAAGGAAGATGGCAGCCATGGCCCACACTAAGACAGTTGTTCAGGGGGCTAAGACAGTACAGAAGACCAAAGTGCCCACTCCTTCCCAGGACATGGGACACAAAGCACAACCCACACCTAGGATCATGAAGACCCTCGAGAACACCCAAAGGCCTGAGTTACCCTCCAAGACCTTGTTCAAGGCTCCCAGCAAGAAGGCTGAGGCTAATAGGTAGGGCCAGGGTTGGGGAGATGTCAGACTCCAAAGCTTTTTATTCTCTAACAAGCTGTAATAATGCTTAATCATAATTTATTTATCAATAAAGACTTTCCTTTGTATTAAAAAAAATTTGAGTTCAATTTGTGCTTTCCATACACTCCTGGGCATAGGACCAACACCAAACTTTATAGTCACGTATATGATCCTTATTTGTCTCCTATCCTATGCTTGCCTTAGATGTATTTTGTACATTAATATAGCCACTGCTTGCTTTCTTTCCCTTATGTGAATGTGTTACCTTATTCATCCTTTTACTTCCAACTTCTTTGCATTTTTGAGTTAAACTGATTCACTAGCAGACACCCCATGGTTGTATTTTGTCTTTTATAATACTTGCTGCTACTGTCTTTTGAACAAACAGATTAATGTGTTTCCTTTTGTCAATTTTCTATACTCTTTTTTACATATGCTATTCTCTTTTCACATTATAGGACTATATTTAATACCATAAAGTTAAACATACTGTCACTTGAAGTTTCTGAGGCCATAGTTAATCTTTTCATTAACTTTCCTTGTTTATTCCCCCTTTCAGAACCTTCAAGATACCAGCTCATTTATCTCAAGCTTCTGATGAGGAGCATTTAACCATCTCAGAGACTCTGACTCCTTTATCTTTCTAATTTCGCTTCTCACAAGCTAACTTCAAGATCCTCTTTTTGCTTCTCCAAGTTTGATTAAAAGGTACTGTTGTGCAACTCTCTCTGTGTTCATCTTAACTTGACTGTAATTTGTGAAATGACCATATTTTTAAAGACTTGCTCCCCCTGGTGGTGTTATTAGGAGATTCTGGAGATGCTAATAGGTAGAGTTTTAAGAAAATGTCCTTCCATCACTGACATACTACCCTGAAAGAGGATTGTAGTCCACAGTCTCTTCTTTGTTTCCTGGCTAGTGGTGTAAGTGGTGCTCTAACTCTGATGTACTTTTGAGAAATCATAAGCTCAAAGCAGTGAGACCACCAAGTGTGAGCTAGTGCATCCTACAGTTGTGTAACAAAAATGAACCTTCTTTCTTAATATATCTATAGCCTCAGGCATTTTCTTATAGTGATACAAAACAGAACACTATAGATTTCATTAAATGCTGTGACTTTTCATCAAAAGGCTGTTAGCCATTATTTATGCAAACATTTTCTCTGTTTCTTCTCCCTCCCTTCTCTGATTTCCAAAAATATGTGTGTTGGTACTTTTGATGTTTTCCAACAGACCCATACACTCCTCTCATTTCTTCAGTTATTTTTATGTTCTTCATGCTCACCACTCTTCAGTGTGCTGTATCTAAATTCTAAGTCTTCTTTATGCCTGCTAGTATCTGCCTACATGTTCTGAAATATACTTCTTCAGCTCCAGATTATAATTTTTCCTTTCTTAAAATTGTTTTATTAGCATAGCCTGAATGTTCATATCATTTTAAAATTTTCTCCATATCTTCTCTTAGTTCTTTTAAAATCAGTTCTAAGATATTCCTTCACAGTTTTGCCTAATATGTATGTTATCAGTCATTTTTTTTGGAGAAAGCTCATTTTTTTCCTTTTTAAATAAGCCTCTCATACTGGCTATTTCTTTTTATCTTTTGTTGCCATTATTGTAGAATACTGAACATTTGAAGCAAGCATTGTATCAATGCTACAAATCATATTCTTCCCCATGTATTGATGTTTCTAAGAGTTCATTGCTTCTCTTGGAGACTGTGTCAATCTGAGGTGTAAACGTAGTCCTCTCTGACATGTCTTATGTCTGCACTTTGCCTAGGCATGTGCAATTACATTTTATTTTCCCTATATGTCAATAGCTCTTTAATATCTTGAGCAGTTGTACTGGCTGATTTTATGTGTCAGTTTGACACAAGGTCATCAAAGACAAAGGAACCTCAGTTGAGGAAATATTTCCATGAGATCCAGTTGTAAGGCATTTTCTCAATTAGTGATCAATGGAGGTGGTGATCATTGTGGGTGGTGCCATGTTCAAGCTGGTGTTCTGAGTCCTATAAAAAAGCAGGTTGAGCAAACCATGAGAAGCAAACCAATAAGCAGTACCCCTTTATGACCTCTACATCAGCTCCTGGCTCTAGGTTCCAGCCCTGGTTGAGTTCCTGTCCTGACTTCCTCCAATGCTGGATTGTAATCTGTAAGTATAAGCCAAATAACCTCTTTCATTCCCAACTTGCATTTTGGTCATGGCGTTTCATCTCACTATAGTAATAGACACCATCACTAAGACCGGAGGAACAGACTCCAGCCTTTGGAGAGGAACTTGTAACAATGAGAAGAAACACAAAAAGATTGTGCTCAGCATCTGGAACTCCCTGCCCAGAAGCAGTAATAACCCCAGCATTCACAGTTAAGGCACATTTTCTGGTTACCTTAGCTCCAATAAATCATCCAACAGTTCTTTTAGCAGCAAACAACAGCTGCTTGAAGAAGCTAAGACATGAGAGATGGGTCAAGAGCAGAAATGAACCAAAATCAACCCAGTGAGCTCTCATTGTCCTCTAGAAATTATAAAACTTCAGGAGATTTTAGAGATTAAAAATAATCTTGACAGAGCCTATCAGTTCAGCTGCTGTCTAGCTGGTTGAATTAGTTATTGTCCTATTGCTGTGGTAAAATACCCCACCAGAAGCAACTTAAAGAAAAATTCATTTATGGCCCATCTACTTCAAGGAAGACCTACTAGCAAGAGTTTGAGGAAGTCAGCTCCATAGTACCTAAAGTCAAGAAGGAGAGAGAAGTAGATGCCTGTGCTCAAATTTGTCTCCTTTTTATTACCTGGTGATTATGTCCCAAAGAATGTTATCACTCTCATTAAGGGTGAATCCTTTCACTTCAGTAAACCTAATTTAGATTACCCCTCACCAAATGAGCTCATGGATTCATTTCCATGGAGATTCTACGTCTCATCAAGTTGACAATCATCTCAGTAGTAAACTGACCCATGATTCAGCCTGCTTTTCCACTTTTGCAGAATTGACAATCTTTTATATTACTAAATTGCAGCAAAAACTTTAACATAGTAGTAAAAAAAAAATACACAGCCTACCATTACTGTGAACAAAATGTAAACCTTGCCTTGCATTTTTAAAATACCAAAATATTGGAGGTTATGAAGTTAAATGATTACCTATAAAAACACATACCTAACAGAATGTATTACTTACTAAATGTGAAAGATGGTATCAGTGCAAGGTCAGTGATCCAGGTGGGGGAGCTTTCTACATTCTCTGGCATTTTGTCTAGTTTACACTGGAAGGGTTTATAATTGCAATAGATCTTCCCCATGTTTAATTGAACACTGTTCTTGTGTTTAAAGGCATTTTTCTCCCAGCATCCTGTATAATGACTTGTCAACCTTGACCTTACTGCCACATACTAAACATTTTTGCTGAGAGTCATTTTTTTTTTCTATAGCACCTGCATTTCCTTGCTTTTCAATTTAGGAAATTTGATGAGAATTAATAATTTATTCATTTGGAAGAAATTGATAAGTTTATTATTTAGCAAGTGTATCTGAGACTGCCTCAGGCTCATCTATCAACACTCCCCTTTCCTTCAGCTCATGAATAAAAGTGTAGTAAGGGTCTTCCCCAAGAAACTGACGAGGTCAATACTTTAAAGAGAAATCTTACTGGTTAAGGCCTGGTTTGGCTCTTAGTTTTAATGAGGAAGGCTCTTTTTATTCTGAAATCTCTATACAGGAAACACAGGGAAATATTCCCTCCAGTCATGGAGTTGTGTGTGACATTTGGATTCTGTCAAAGATCATCCTACATACCCTGGCTGCCTCCATATCTGTGCCTGTAGTGAGATTTAGTAGACTAAAAGATTTACACAGCAGCTAATTTTAATGCAATTGCTATCTTCCTTCATTTGTAGCCCTGTCTTGTCATTTGTGGATAAACG
Organism: Mastomys coucha; assembly: GCF_008632895.1. NCBI lineage: Eukaryota > Metazoa > Chordata > Mammalia > Rodentia > Muridae > Mastomys > Mastomys coucha. Next base: position 104,657,530 of record NW_022196912.1, read on the forward strand.
AATGAAATTTTTACAGAGGATTAATTTAATGTTCTAGAAGAACTTCCTTTATGTGCTTATTCCTCTGCTACCCAATATGTGAAAAGGGGGTGAAAAGGCCCTGGAGAGTTTAGGCCTAGTTCTCTGCTTTGGTCAGATCCAAAATAGTAGAAAGAAATTTCTGCTTCAGGTTTCTCTGGTGAAAAAGAGTTTTACTCTGTTTTTCTTTCTTCCTTGATCATTTGAAATAGAGTGATACTCTATAGCTCTGGCTGGCCTTGAACTCACAACATACCTCTTGCCTCAGCCTCTTGGGTGGAAAATGTTCTACTTATCAACAATTCTTTATTTTCTTACATAAGACTTAGGTAATGATCCATAGCTACTCTTTTTGAAATTGAGTGTGCTAGAAGGCTGACAGGGTCAAATAACACTTGGCTGTTTCCTGGGTAAAGCAGTCCAGTGCCACTTTTAAGCCATTGCCACATAAATAATTGTCCAAAATGCTGGGTATGCACAATATAGTATTGATTATTCTCTTAGGGCTTCTTGTGTATATGTGCATGCATATATGTATATCTACAAATGTGTGTAAAGGTACACATGCACACATATGTGTTGAAGACACATCTTGGGATGCGATCTCACTTGACATTGAGACTAGTCTCTAACTGGCCCTGAGCTTAGTGATATGAATAATTTGACTGGCCAGCAAGCCACCCAGCTTTATATCTCAGGTTCTAAGATCACAAACAAATGCTACCACAATTTGCTTCTTCACCTAAATTTTGTACATGAGTTTGGAGATCAAACTCATGTCCCCATGCTTACATGACAAGTACTTGCTGGCTGAGGAACTTTCCTATTCCTGACATCTTGAAAATCTAGAACTACTTTTCCTATAGTCAGTATATGTGTGTATGTTTGTAAAGGAAACAAATATAACAGAAACCTGTTTTGAGAGAAATTTCATGAAAGCAGAGCAGAAGATTCTAAGGTTATCACAAATCCACTGTCAATTCTTCCAAGAGATGTTTCTTTGTTTTTGTTGTTGAGGTGAGGATGAAAGGTGAGAGCCTACCAAAGACAATTACATCTACCTCTTCAGTTCCCTTAAGATAAGTCATTTCAGGGTTCCCTTCCCAACTCATCTTTGTGTATAGTCACCAATCTTCCTCGTCAGTAGTAACACCATAACTCAAGGCTTCTCAGCCATTCAATATTCCTCTGTTGAGGATTCTCTGTTTGGTTCTGTACCCCAGTTTTTAATTGGGTTATTTGGTTGTTGGTGTCTAATTTCTTGCATTCTTTGTAAATTTTGAATATTATCCATCTGTCATATGTAGGGCTGGTGAAGATCCTTTCCCAATCCGTAGGCTTCCATTCTGTCCTATTGACAGGGTTTTTTGCTTTACAGAAGCTTTGCAGTTCCATGAGGCCCCAGTTATCAATTGCTGATATTAGAGCCTGAGCCATTGGTGTTCTATTCAGGAAATTGCTCCTGTACCAATGTGTTCAAGGATATTTCCTACTTTTTCTTCTATGAAATTTATTTTATCCAGTTTTATGTTGACATTCCTGATCCATTTGGATTTGAGTTTTGCACAGGGTAAAAAGTATGGATCTATTTTAATTCTTCTACATGTAGATATCCAGTTAATTCAGAACCATTTGTTGAAGATGCTTTCATTTTTTTTCCATTTGGCTTCCTTGGCAAAAAAAACAAGTGTGCATAGGTATGTGGGTTTATTTCTGGGTCTTTGATTTGATTCCATTGACTAATGTGTCTGTTTTCATACCATTACCATGCAGTCTTTATCACTATTGCTCTGTTGTACAGCTTGAAGTTATAAGTGGTATATTCCTTTGTGTTTGGGTGAAATGTTCTATAGATATCTGTTAAGTCCATTTGATTCATAAACTCCGTTAGTTCCATTTTTTCCTGTATTTAGTTTCTGGCTTAATAACCTGTCCATTGGTTAGAGTGGGGTGTTGAAATCTCCCACTATTAATGCATGGGGTTCCATGTACAAGTTAACCTTTAGCAATGTTTCATTTACAAGTGTGGGTGCCCTTGTGTTTGGGGCATTGATGTTCAGAAATGAGGTATCATCTTTGTAGGTTTTTCCTTTGATTAGTATGAAGTTTCCTTCCCTGTTTCTTCTGATTAATTTTGGTTGGAAATCTATTTTATTACATATTAGAATGGCTACTCCAGCTTGCTTCTTGGATCTGTTTGCTTGGAAAACTTTTTTTCCAGCCCTTACTCTGTAGTAATGACTATTTTTATGAATGAGATATGTTTCTTGTATGTAGCTGAAGGATGGATCCTGTTTGTTTTGCATCCAATCTGCTAGTCTGTTTCTTTTTATTGAGAAAGTGAGTCCATTGGTGTCGAGAAATACTAATGACCAGTGATTGTTATTTACTGTTATTTTGATGTTGATGATATCTGTGTGTGTGCACGCGCGTGTGTGTATGTGTGTGTGTGCACGTGCACATGCTTTCCTTGGTTTTGCTGGTATGAAATTACTTATTTCCTGTGTTTTCCGAGATGTACTTATATTCCTTGTGTTGGGCTTTTTCTTCTAGTATTTTCTGTAGGGCTAGATTTGTGGATAGATATTGTTTGAAATTAGATTTTCCTTGAAATATCATGTGTTCTCCATCTATGGTGATTGAGAATTTTGCTGGGTATATGTGGGGAGCTGCAGCTGCCACCCTATATATTTTGAATACCTGGTCTCTGGCCAGAGCAGAGAGCATTGTGATAAACAAGCCTTTATTTGGAAAAGCTGAGTGCCTCCAGTTTATGATGCAAGCTGGCATGATTTCTCATAGCCTATTATGCTTTGCCAAGTAGCCGATGCTGATTGGGACCAGGGAAAGTATTTAACTCACAAGGGCTGGGGGCTGGAGAGATAGAAGTAAGATGTAGGGAATAGAAGTAAGATGTAGGAAATAGAAGTAAGATGTATGTAAGAATAGGAGTAAGTAAGATGTAGGGGATAGGAGTAAGTAAGATGTAGGGGATAGGAGTAAGTAAGATGTAGGGAATAGGAGTAAGTAAGATGTAGGGGATAGGAATAAGTAGGAAATAGGAGTAAGTAAGAAGAAAGAAGTAAGATGTAAGTAGTAAGATAGAAGTAGTAAGATATAAGCAGTAAGATGTAAAGATGTAAGTAGTAAGATAGAAGAAGTAAGATAAAAATAAGTAAGATGTAAGAAGTAAGATGTAACTAGTAAGATGTAAGAAGAAGATATAGAAGAATATAAGAGAAGCTAGCTAAGAAAGAAGAAAAGATGAACGAATGATTTTGGAGTACAAGGTTCCTGAATAAACTGCTTGGAGAAGGGTTCGTGGTTGCCTCCTTATTACTGCTGGTCGGTAAGGCGGTGACAGGTATACTTCTCTAGGTTGGCACCTGTGGTTTTTTTAGAGGTTGCAGGATATCTGTCCAGGCCCTTCTACCTTTTACTCTCTGTTGAGAAATCAGGTGTAACTCTGCTAGGTCTGCCTTTATGTTACCTGGCCTTTTTCTTGTGCAGCTTTTAATGTTCTTTCCTTGTTCTGTACTTTTTGTGTTTTGATTATTATTTTCCAGGAGGATATTCTTTTCTGGTCCACTCTAATTGGTGTTCTACAAGCTTTTTGTATGTTTACAGGCATCTTTTTCTTTAGGCTGGGAAAGTTTTCTTCTATGGTTTTGTTGAGAATATTTTCTGGGCCTTGAAGCTGGGACTCTTCACCTTCTTCTATCTCTATTACTCTTAGGCTAGATCTTTTCATGGATGTTTTGTGTCAAGAAGTTTTTAGATTTAACATTTTCTTTGACAGATGCATCAATTTCTTCTATTGTATCTTCTACACTGGAGATATTCTTCCATCTCCTGTATTTTGTTGGTGATGCTTGCATCTGTTGTTCCTTTTCTCTTCCCTAGGTTTTCCATCTCCAGGATTCCCACAGTTTGTGTTTTCTTTATTGCTTCTATTTCTACTTTCAGGTCTTGCACAGTTTTATTTATTTCCTACACCTGTTTAATTGTATTTTCCTGTATGTCTTTAAGGGATTCATTTGTTTCTTCTTTAAAGACTTGTATCTGTTTGTTTGTATTTTCCTGTATTTCTTTAAGGGATTTATTCATTTCCTCTTTAAAAGCCCCTATAATCTTTATAAAACTGGATTTAAGGTCATTTTCTCATGTTTTAGTTGTGTTAAGATATCCAGGGCTTGCTGTAGTGTAGTAGCTATGCTTCGGAGGTGTCATTTTGCCCTGGCTCTTGGTGATTTTGTTCTTTCAAGGGCCACTAACCATCTGGATGGTTTTAGTCCTTGGATGTTCTTGTAGTCAGTATTGGGAGGGGTGTGAACCTCGATGATCCTGGTGTGGTAGATCTCTGATGGGTATCCTTGGTCTGTGTGATCTGGACCTTCAGCTCTGTATAGTTCAGGAAACATAGGTTTAATGAAGGTGGACAGAGAGGTAGCTGGAGTGTGGAAGTTCTTCTGGGATGGTAGGCTGTTCAGGACAGGTTGGCTTGGCCCTGAGGCTCAGAGAACAGGGAAGATGGATGAGGGAAGGGAAGCTTACCTACATGCTTCAGGAGTTGGATGGAGGTAGAAAACAGGCAGCAGGAGAATGGAGGTCTCTCTGGGCTTTCAGGTTGCTCAGGACCTATATTGATTATATAAAATTGCTGGTACATATTAAAATTATATATAATTATCATTATTGATATTACTTTCACCTTTCATTTTAAATCATTGTCTTATTAAAGAAAACCTAGTGTATCACTAAGTTCTGATTAAAGACAACCCATTTGATTTAAGGCCATTGTTTCTCTTGACATCTTCCTTTTCTTTTTTTTTTTTTTTTTTTTTT
>NW_022196912.1:104663598-104676119 GCF_008632895.1 Mastomys coucha
TTATTCCAACCACTGTAATGGATGAAGTATTTCACTTGTTTGTCCTTTATGGCAACCTTTACACACTTAGCTTCATAAAGAAGAGGCCCATGAAAGCACAGCACTCGCTCACCCTCCTGGAATTTAGACTTCGGGTCCTGCTTAGGCGCCATTTATAAGTGATTCGCCGCCTCATCCTTCTCCCACCACCCCCGACTACCGCCCCCTACTCTCTACCCCACCCAACTTAGCGTCAGACGCGCCGTCGGGAACAGCCAGCTCTACATCCTCGGCGCCAACATCTTCCTTTTCTAAATAAAGCTGTATTAGTTCTTATTCACTAGCACATTCTATGTCATAGTATTTCACTGATGCAATAGAGAAAAGAATGCTATGGATATTCAACTGAATTTTCCTACCTCACTTAGGAAAAGGCAATGTACACTTGTAGTCTTCAAGGAATGGGGAAAGATCAGTGCAGATCTGAAGTGTCCCTTGCAAGGACATTAAGTTCCATGTGCTCTACTGTGAGGAATTTTTGATTCTTTTGAACAGAAATACATATAATTGAATATATCCTATTTGTATAGGGGTTTATCATTTTGTGTTTAGGACTTTCTCAGATTCTAGTTTAGTCAAATCTTGGGGCTATCCAGTGCTTAGAGAAGAACCATGCATTGACATGAAATAGATCAGTCATGTGATCAAACAATCTCCCCCTTTCATCTTCAGCACTCATGTAATCCAGGGAGATCATTATTTTGTGTTCAGGCTATCTTTTTCCTCTGACCACTTCAAAGTGAAACTATTATTATATCTGAGTGGCGGTTATTATTTCCACAAAACTGATGTGAGAATGCAGGTTGTACCTTTTTAAGTGGCAGAGGAGTTGGCCACCTATAGAATTCTCAACCTGGATTCTGAACTGAAGAAGTCATCTGGCTCTGGGGACTGGTTTTACACTTAAGGAGTTTCACTGGGAAAGAAAGATTTTCTAACAGTAGCAGGCAAAGTGTTCATTCAAACACACTCAACATACATTTGTTGAGTCGCAGCCTGTGAAATGCAGACTCTGAGCCAAGACACTCTCAGGGAACTGTTCTGGAAGAGAAAATATTTTCATAGGAAATCACGATAAGCCCACGGTGATTAGCAAGTTCTTAACGGCTGAGACTCTAAAGAAGTGTGGTTTCCTGCTAAAGTTTTCCATCTGGAAAGTAAAGACTGGAAAAGCCTAAGGAGTGATGGGCATGGCTACTTCCACATGGTACAGTCAGCTCCAAAGACTTAATTAGAAAAAAAGTTTGTTGGAAACATGACCCACCCCACTCTGAAGTGCTCCCAAAGGTTCACAGTTTCCAATAGCTGTCCAAACTTACAGTTGTGTAGACATTTCCATCCTACATTTTCCTTAAAGTTTAATGAGGAGCCCTTCCTTTCTCCTTCTGCATCCCTTGCCTCTGGATAAATGAACCTTACACAGATTTTCCTGGATCTCATCACTTCCAAGTACCTGCAATGGGGAAGTTGATGACCTTAAACTCAGAAGAATGCAAATAAATTACATAGGATGTAAGAATAACTACATTTTTGTAATAAACTGTAAAGCTGAGAAAGATATATTTCAGTGAGCCTGGGTGTGGTCTTTATTTTTCTTTTAAGTTATCAGTACTCTATGTATTTCCTTTTGAAAATCTAACATCAAGTGTGATGCACATTCTTGATTGTGAACCTGGAATTAATTAACTAATACCTAAAATGGAAGGCTCAACTGTGAGGGATTGTTGGCTGTTTTGAAATGGGAAGATCCACTTCTAATCTGCATCTTTGAGATGAGAAGACACAACAGGTCTTTAACCCAGATTTCGTGAACTGGAAAAAGATACACATTTAATTCTGATCATTTGATCTGGGAAAACCTACCTCTAGACCACCACTGTTGATATCTAGACCACAGCCTATGTTCATTGGCTAGACAGAGAGACAGACAGACAGACAGACAGACAGACAGACAGACAGACAGACTGATGGATAGGTAGAGAGATAAACTCCCTCTACAGAACCATGACTAACACACCAAGTTTCTCTGCCTCTCCCAACCTTGCCTGCTTTTTTTTTTTTCTCATACAATGAAAGAACAATGCTTCCCGTGGTTTGTTTTTGTGTGTTAAACAAAAAAGATGGTAAAGAATCTTTGCCTGCCTAAATTTGACACACTTCTCCATTTAGCCTTTCCTGATCATGGGCCTGAATTTTTCTCTTTTTCTCAGAATATCCAATTACAAATAGGAAGTTATCAGCAAAGATGGCCTTGAGTGAGAGATACATTCTCCTGCTGTTTATGTGTGTGCCCTTCAGCCCAGGCAGATTAAATTTTAATCCATTAATTAAATCATTAATTTCTTAAAGGCAGGAAATTACATCTGTTCTCTCTCTCTTTCTCTCTCTCTCTCTCTCTCTCTCTCTCTCTCTCTCTCTCTCTCTCCCCTGACTTCTATTTTTTTCATCATTGTACTTTGCATATGCTCAGTAGATTGCACTGTATAAAAGGTGCTGGCATCTTTTGAAGAAATAGTAATACAATAAAAATAAACCCCTTCATTCTCCTTTCAAATTTTCTAATCCAAATTCTGTATCTTTCTATCAATCATTTTTATGGTTCCTCTCAAATCCCTTCAATTGTATTTTACCCCCATCCCCCAAAAAAGAACAAACCAATGTCAACTTCTAGGGTGCAATCTAATGCCTTCGCCTGGCATTATTTACTATGTATGCAGGTGACTGCTAGCTCGGTCCATCAGTCACAGAGGTAAATTGCCACAACTTTCTCAGATGCCTCTATCTATTATTCCTGGACCATTCTATCTGAGAGATTTATCAATGAAAGGCTGTTTCAGAGAAACCTAACAATCCTTGCATTGAGGGTCACTCAATCATTCAGACAGTTGAAAGCATCACATTAGCAGAGTCCCTCGATGCATGGAATAATGCAAAGAAACGGATAATAAAATTCACACTGAACTTGCTCTAGTGAGAAACTCATGAACTGTAGAGGTTAAAAACATGGGCTTTGAATCAGCTTATATAGGTTCAAATCATAGCCTACTGATTGCCAGCTGTGTGCAAGGAGACAGTTTCTGAATGAATTCCCTCCTTTATATTAAAAAAGGAAGCAAGAATACTTACAGGACTGCTGATAGAAACCCAAGATAATGAATCCATTATTGTAAAACCTAGTGATGAGCTAGAGATGTAGTTCAGTTGGTTGAGTACCAGGGTTCAAGCCCAGTATTTCTTTCAAAAAACAAAAACAAAAACAAAAAACAACAACAAAAACCACACAACTGGGTAGGTAAAGCATGTACCTCAAATTTCAGCATTCTGTAAGTATAAAAGAGAGATTGGGTGCGATGGTGGAGGTCATCCTAAACATTCTATGTCCTTGCGCATTCTGGGTTACTTGAAACCTTGCCACAAAACAAAATAAATAAAAAGCCAAACAAGGAAACCCATCTTCCAGACTGGCATCATTTACTTTTAAAGCTTGAAAAACAGTTTAACTTGTAGAGAAGTCTGGAATTACCGATTCAGAGACAATTTTACTTAAATTGAAAGACCCCCCAGAACTGGGGAGATCCTTACTCAAGTCTCGGGGTGACGCGACCACCCAATGACTCACAAGAGACCGAACTTGCTGCAATCACATGAGGTTTATTGGGGTACCGGTACCGGGTTGATCTCGTGACCTTGCCAGTCAGAGGAGTTCGACCCCCGGGCACAAGAAGTCTGGAGTATTTAAGGAAAAGACCACAAGCTGGGGGCGGGGAGGGGGTTACCAAGGAAACGTGACATGAAAACTGGAAAATTTCAGAGGGACTCAACCCAAGGTATTCAGTTAGGGAGGGGAACACATTCATTCTAGGAATGTAATCTTCATCTACTGTTTGACAGGGTGGAGAGTCTCATAAACCACTAGATCTTCATTCTTAGTTCCGCCCTCATTGTGGATAATTCAGGAGGGGTAGGTATCAGGAACCAGAGCCCTGAGGCTCTGGGTTCCTGGAACTGGCTATTTTATATTTCTGGCTGGCTACAGTGGTCCTCCATGTCCTTTTAGGTAAAGGTTATACACCATACATTTGTATTAAATGCCCTCATTTTAAATTCTAAGATTCTCCAGCCTTTCAAAATCACAGGTTCCAAAAGGATCCCTTGTATCCAAGCAGTCCATCCTGCCAGACCCCAGCACATGCAGTCTTGACACTACACTTTGAATTTTGCAAGATTAAAAAAAAAAAAAAAAAGAAGAAGTGTGTAGCCGGGCATTGGTGGCACAGGCCTTTGATCCCAGCACTTGGGAGGCAGAGGCAGGCGGATCTCTGAGTTGGAGGCCACCCTGGTCTACAGAGTGAGTTCCAGGACAGCTAAGGCTACACAGAGAAACCTTGTCTTGAAAAACTTAAAAAAAAAATGTGTAGTCTAAATCACAGGCCCTAGACCTTAAGCCAAACAAGCATTTGACTTTATGTCCAACTTGATAATTTCAAATTATGTCTTAGTTCTGTGTCCTAGTGATATTAATAACTGATATCGAATAATTTCTCTGGGTGAGGCACTACAGTCCCTGGCACAAATATTCCTTCATCAGAAGAGAATGCTCAGGAGTGTCCTTGGGACAGACTCCTTGGCTAGGCAACAGTTGTCATGCCTCCCTTTCAAATGAGCCAGAATTCAAATGGAGTTTGCATCTGATTTTGAAAACACTTAACATCTGGCAGCTCCTTTCATGTCTCTTCTCATCAGAGCATTGAGAACTTCCTGCTTTACTCTTCACTCTGAAAGCTGCCTTTGGACCAGCTGTGCTATCATGATGGCCCTTGGCACCTGGCTAGGACATCACTCATAGGCCAGATTTTATCTATGTGATGACACAGCAGAGGAATTATTGAATAGTTCAAAGTGTTAACACCAAATGATAGAGCCTAAAAATTATAAATACAGTATCTCATGACCTGCACAAGGCTCAAAGCAGTTTGTTCACGGTGAGAGAATGCCTCGAGATCTTAGTCAAAGCCTGATGATGCCATAAATCTGGATGCTAGCATTTTAGAGCAATACCAGAACTGTCAAATATTAACTAAAAGTCATTGTCCGCGATGCAAGCGGTACTATATCAAGGTAATGCCATTCATTACCAGGAAGATCTTAAGAACCAAAAGCCAAGACAGAGAGGACACCACATCTTTCAGTTAGAATTTACTTTCCATGAATTACAATTCTCATTATAATTGGGTGACTTATGTTCTTCAAAAATCCCAAAGCTCAATATCCCAGGGAGATGCTGTATAGAGCCCTGCCCAATGACTGTTCAACTTCCTTTACAACAAAGGCAATCTGCATGGTGAAAAGGTGTCCAGGTTTTAATTAAAGGCCCATATGATTTAAGCTGTATTCAAATTAGAAACATTGTTTTAAGTTGCACTGGTGATAGACTTGAATCCTTATTTGGAATTAGTATTATCCACCAAAAAAAAAAAAAATTAGCTCCTGTTTACTAGTTTTCAAGTAATAATCTCTCAGATAAACACACTAATCAAGAATCAAAAACTGAATGTATCTCTTTAATAGATATATTCCATCTAATAAATCAATTTATAATTAAATTTTCATTCTCCTTATCCATTCTTCTTTCTATCAGTGATATGGTATAAATACTCCATTAATAATTTCAACATAAAAATTAAGTATCACACTCAGCAGATTAAACAAGGCTTCTATTACTCTTGTCCTAGAAAAGGAGCCTAAAATCTCCAACAGAATATTAAGTGTTTCTAAATTACCCTATTAACTTTATAAACTTTTCTTTTTATCTAACTTCCTAACTTTATATGTAAACCATATCTCATAATTTACTGCCATTTCTCTTATGTGTCCTGGTTTCTTTTAGATGACTGAATAACTCATATTCTTTTGTCAATAAGAAAAACTACAAGCCATCCTCCAAGTGTCAACCTGGCAACAACGGACACAGCTTCTTGCTTCTCCTGAAAAGGTCAGCTGAGGAACTTTGGGAAGGTCATGGAATATTTGTCCCTCCAGAAGAAAGAGGCTAATTAACATTCATTCCTCAGACCACAGAGTGGGAATCTACCTGTGGATGGGGACACATTCCACAGGATGGACTATTGCCCACCTTCAGACAATGGAAGTCCTTGCCTCCTCATTCCCTGAAGACCAATCAGTTTAAAAATTCACACTGTTCTTCCAATCACATTGTGCCTAGTGGCTGCTGCCCTGAAAATTGTATAAGAGCTCACTGAACAAGTTATTCGGGGTTGTCACCTCTCCTTTGGGTATGGGATGACCCCAGTGCACTGGAACAATAAATTCCTCTTGCTTTTTGGATCAATTCAGGCTCCACGTGGTTCACTCAGGGAGTCTCCAGTAAGCTAAGGCTTGACAGAGTCTTATACTCCTATCTATGTGCATGCCTGAATCAGAGCATCTGTCTCCCTGTGCTGCCCTTGGGAGCACAGGGAGACAGTTCTACATTGTCTTAGCATTTGCAGTATTCAAAATAAATTATTGGAGTCAATGAGTAGCAGTGATCTATTTTTTTTAATGGATCACCCCCACAACTACTAGAATACATCTATACAGCCCTCAATTCAGACACAACGTAATGCCAGTAGGAAAAATAGAGTTGTGCAGTGCACACCTTCAGTTATAATGGTATGTAAGTCACACATGCAAACATTTGCATACTCTCTTGTACAACTTGAAATTCTTTTGGTTATACTCACACTCTTCTCCATCAGTTGTAGAATTCTGGGAAATCAGAATAAAGGGAATGTTTTTGCACTAATGAAATTATCTCCTTAATGAAATAATGCACCTTAGTCACTGTGGAGCCACCATGCAACTTTATTAGCTTTGCCCACCTTCCTGGATCCTCATACAGAACATTGTAACTTATTCTTTCCCCACCAAGCCTTGGTGGGAAAGGAGTGACACGGTTCCTGCCCCTGGGACAGGGTCCCAGTATGAACCTGCACAAGTGTTGATGGCTGCTGTGGGCGTAAGGCTTTTTTGTGTAAGAGTGTGCATATTTTCTGGAACCAGTACTAGCAGTGGAGGACTCTTTCCTTCTGAGGAATACCACCCTGTTCATGTTAATGACATGTTAGAAACAGGGCAAATCCAGGAATCAAGGGTGTGACTATATAGCAGCAAAATGATAAATACCAGGATCTTCAGGGCAGCCCTTAAGGCTATGGGAAAGAACTCTAAAATCATGAGTTCAAAATATATATAATTCCTCAACTATGCAAAAAGTAAGGATGCAATATGAATGTGAGAGACATCATGAATCTGAAGAGGTAAAGGAAGCTGCCTTAATGAGCCAACTTGTCAGAAAGATACAAAGGCAGGTAGATTCTTGAGTTCAAGGTCAACCCCGTACACAGTAAATCCAAGCCCAGCTCTGGTGGAAATGGTAGATTCAGGACAGGTCTCACCCAGCTAGCTGAGCCTCAGAGCTTAACAAAGGTGTGCAGATCTCTGAATTCTTTTGCAAAGTTTAAAAGGATGTATGTGCTTGCTGTTTCCTAAGGACTAAGGAGCTGGGGTCTTGGGATGTTGATTCATAGGATAATCAAAAGGGAAGCTGGAATAAAGAACTGAATTGATATGTAAATAAAAAACTGGGCTTTTGGTCTGCTTGAGACAATCTAGCAGAAAGTGATAGTTTTTTCTCTAGTGAGAGCAGAGCTGTCTGGAGATCTTGGGAGGGTGAAAACAGCTCTTCAAGAATTTTTCTAACAGGACTTCTGACTTGAAATCCCAAGAATTACTTAGAGAACTGACATAACTCTTTTAGAATTTTTTTGGCTTTTTGATTTAATTGGAAAACCATCCAGAAACCTTTTAAAATTTTTACTACCAGAGAGATCAGTCTCAACCAGAGAGTTCTTAGAATAACAAGAAAAAGCTGTCTAGAGCAGAGCAGAACACACAGAGAGAGAGAGACAGAGAAAGAGACAGAGACAGAGACAGAGAGAGACAGAGAAAAAGAAAGAGAAAGAGAAAGAGAGAAAGACACAGAAACAGAGCAGTCCAGAAAGCCAGCCATCTCAGCAGAACCTAGGCCACCAGCTTGGACCCACGATTTGACTTCCACTTCTTTCTTTTCACTGCTCTCATGCACCTCTTCTCTCAGAACCCCTCTCTGAACCAAGACTGGTTCTTGACATTTTTCTACTAATCTCTTTCTTTCTGATGCAAAGTAGAGCCCAAGTATGTTTCCCTTTCTCTGAAGCTACCTCCTGTCATGTGCTTGCTTGTGGCACATCCATGAAGAACACAGTAAGGCATGGCTTACTCTTTTCTTCTTTTCTATTTCTCTCCTCTAGGCCATAGCTGAGGTTTACTGCTTGACTGCTCTCTCTACATGTTACTAATGAAAAAGAAAAAAATTTAAATGTTTTTATTAACATGCCTTCGTGGTGTCCTATCATTTTATATTTGTCTTGCTTTACCACATTTCACTACTTAAACTCCTCTCTCATTTGTGGACTAATGCAATGCCCCAGGTAGCATTCTGCCTGAACTTTTCTGTTTTTCTTTTGCTCTCAAACTGAAGAATACTCACTCTAAAGTATACCTTATACCATGTTTCACAAGAAGATTCAACTCAGAACTTAGTTATTCAAAGTTCCTTTATTGTTAAGGATTGTTTTGGCCTGGGTTTTTATTTTTCAACATGTAGTTTAGAATTGTTCTTTTAAAGTCTTTAAAGAATTATGTTGGCATTTTGATAGGGACTTCATTGAGTCTGGAGATTGCTTTTGGTAAGATGGGCATTTTCATCGTGTTAATCATACCTATCCATGAGCATGGGAGGTTGTTCCACCTTCTGATATCTTCTTCAATTTCCTTCTTCAGGAACTTAAAGTTCTTGTCATAGAGATCTTGCTCTTGCTTGGCTAGAGTTACACCAAGATATTTTATATTATATGTGTGAAAAATATGAAAAATATAAAGCTCCTTAGGTATACCCGGTCAGCTGATTCAGAGCTCTGGGTTCCAGGATCTTGGCTGACTCAGAGCCTCAGGGCTCTGGTTCCCGAAACTTGCCCCTCCTGACTGAACCACAATGAGGGCAGAACCAGGAATGAAGGTCAACTAGTTCATGAGGCTTTCCACCCTGCTGACCTGTAGATGATTCAGTAAGATTACATTCCTAGATTACATTCCTAAAATGAATATGTTCCCCTAACTTACTGAATAACTTGGGTTGAAATTCCCCTCACTCCCCCTGGTTTGTGGTCTTTTTCCTTTAAATACCCTACACTTCTTGAGCTAGGGGTCCAACTCCTCTGCCCCTGTGTGATTTACAAGCTCGGCCCCAGTGCACTGGTTTCCCCGAATAAACCTCATGTTTTTGCAGCAAGATTGGTCTCTCATGAGTTTCGTGGGGGTCGTGTAATCCCGAGACTAGAGTGAGGGTCTCCTCTTTTGAGGGGTATTTCATGTGGCTGTTGAAAAGGATGGTGTTTCACTAATTTCTTTCTCAGCCAGTTTATCATTTGTATAAAGGAGGGCTACTGAGTTCTTTGAGTTAATTTTGTATCCAACCACTTTGTGAACGTATTTGTCAGCTGTAGGAGTTCTATGGTAGAATTTTGGGGGCTACTTATATACTCTTATACCATCTTCAAAGAATGACACTTTAACTTCTTCTTTTGTGATTTGTATTCCCTTGATCTCTTTTAGTTGTCTTATTGCTCTGTCTAGAACTTCAAGTACTATACTAAATAGATGAGAGAGAGTGGGCAGCCTTGTCTTGTCCCTGACTTTAGTGAAAATGCTTTAAGTTTCTCTCCATTTAGCTTGATGTTGATTATGGGTTCACTATATATTGCTTTTATTATGTTTAGGTATGCACCTTGTATCCCTGATCTCACTAAGATGTTTAACCTGGGGGCAGGGGCTTGTATTTTGTCAAAGGGGTTTAAAGCATCGAGTGAAATAATCAAGTGATTTGTTTTCTTTCAGTTTGCTTATATGGTGAAATAAGCTAATTGATTTTCATATATTGAACCATTCCTGTATTCCCTGCGATGAAGCCTACTTGATCATGGTGGATGATGTTTTGATGTGTTCCTAGATTCAGTTTACCAGTATTTTATTGGGTATTTTTACATCAGTGTTCATAAGAGAAATTGGTCTAAAATTCTCTTTCTTTGTTGAATCTTTGTGTGGCTTAGATATCAGGGCAATTGTGGCTTCATAAAATTAGTTGGGTTTGTTTCTTTTTTGTGGAATAATTTGAGGAATACTGATATTAGCTCTTCTTTGAATGTCTGGTAGAATTCTGTATCATCCAGCCCTGAGCTTTTTTTGGTTGGGAACTTTTAATAACTGCTTCTATTTTCAAGTTGTACTACAGAGAAATAATGATTAAAAAGTGTATGGTATTGGTATAAAACCAGACACATTTATCAATGGAATGGAACCAAAGACCCAGAAATAAGCCCACATACGTATGGACATTTGATTTTTGATAAAAAAGCCAAAATATCATACAATAAAAAAGAGAAAGCATCATCAACAAATGGTGCTGGTCTAACTTGATGTCTACATGTAGAAAAATGAAAATAAATCCTATTTAATACCCTGCACAAATCTCAAATCCAAGTGGATCAAGGACCTCAACATAAAACCAAATACACTAACTCTCATAGAAAAGAAAGTGGAAAATATCTTTGAGTGCATTCATGCAGGAGGCAATTTCCTGGACAGATCACCAATGACTCAGGCTCTAAGATCAACAATTGATAAATGGTACCGTATGAAACTGAAAAGCTTTTGTAAGGCAAACAACCCTGTCAATAGGACAAAATGGAAGCCTACAGATTAGAAATTTCTTTACTAACCTGACATCTGACAGAGGGCCCATATCCAAAATTTATAAATAACTCAAGAAGTTACTCGCCAACAACCCAAATAACCCAAATAAAATGGGGTACAGAGCTAAACAGAGAATTCTCAACAGAGGAATCTAGAATGGCCAAGAAGCACTTAAAGAAATGTTCAAAGTCCTTAGTCATCAGGAAAATGCAAATCAAACCAACTCTGAGATTCCTTCTTGCACCCATCTGAATGGCTAGGATCAAAAACTCCAGTGATAGCACATGCTAACAAGGATGTGGAGCAAGGGGAACACTCCTCCATTGTGGGTGGAAGTATCAACTTGTCCAACACTTTGGAAATCAATTTGGTGTTTTCTTAGAAAACTAGTAATAGTTTTACCTCAAAACCCAGCTATACCACTCCTGAGTATATACTCAAAAGATGGTCCACCATCCTACAAAGACACTTGCTCAACTATGTTCATAGCAGCTTTATTCGTAATAGCCAGAAACTATAAAAAATCTAGATGACTCTCAAGTGAAGAATGGATAAAGATTCCATACCTGACTACTAAATTAGAGCTCAATTTATTCATCTACTAACTCTTCATCTTTTATTTGTTCCATAGCTCTTAAGTACTCAGTGACAGGCTCCCCCTCATAACTACTTTGGTTCCTGGATATTACATAACTTATCAGACAGAGAGAAAATGATGTAGTTCACTGTGATGAGATGAGTGCTATACAAGTGCAGTCCCACAGGGACACAGCAAAGGAAGTAACTGTGATAGAAGATCAGAGAAACCATATCTGAGCAAGGGGGTGCATACATAAGATCGTTTTAGGATTGTTAATACATGTATCCCAATAAAATACAGTGAGGAGTGGGAGATGGAAGATGGATGACAGGTCACACTAATGAAGAAACAGCATGGATTAAAAAAAGAAGTAGCATGATAGTTTGTGCTACAAGGAATATTAATGGTACTGAAAACTGGAGAAAACAGAGGAAACAATAAGAGGGTGGGAATCATTCAAGTATGTGAGAAACGCATCTGTCAGGAGAGTCTGAGACCAAGTGAGACATGGGAGAAGCTTAACTATTAATATTAATGACTCTGCATCTTTATTACTTGGGGAATTGTTTAGTGTTGCATGGTTTTAAGTAGGAAATAGCTACCAGGAAAGGCCATTCTACTATTAATGTGAGAGCAGAATCTGAAGGTCCTGGAAATCAGATTATCACTGAGTGTGATGTTTAATTTTGTATATCAGCTTAAATGAACTGTGGCATTTGAAATATTATTAGTATACAGGCAAATATTATTCAGGGTGTTTATGAGAGAGTATTTTATAAGAAAGAAATATGTAAACAGTGGGCTTTGAATATTTTGGGTAAAGAATATTGCTCTTTCTAATGTGGGTGGAGCTCATCCAATTAGATGAATATCTAAAGGCACACAAATGATTTGTCTTCCTTGAAAAATGGTATATTTCACAATACCGGTTACCTATTAATATTCACGGTCACAATCTTTTGTGTCATTGACCTACCAACCCACTGGAAATTACCAGGATTTACCAGGTTTCTCTTTCTCTCTCTTTCTCTCTTTCTCTCTTTCTCTCTCT
>NW_022196912.1:104676129-104718420 GCF_008632895.1 Mastomys coucha
TCTCTCTCTCTCTCTCTCTCTCTCTCTCTTTCTCTCTCTCTTCATATATATATATATATAAAACTTTTTAGAACATCTAAACAGCTCAGATACTAAGTTGCTATAGAGGAATATAGCCTTTTGTCTGAATATTTTGAACTGGTTATGAAGTTTCAGGAATTGGCTTCTTCCTGATTTGATTATAGTGAAAGAATTAATGACTCTTATTCTCAACATTAAAGAAAGCTCTGACCATCAAAATAGGTACACAGAATATCCCCTAGTATAAATACTGTACATTAAACACTTATAAGAGTGGATGATTTGAGTTACAGGATGTACAGGATACATTTGAACATATTTTGTTCTTGCCAGAATAATGAATATTGTGTTGTGAGGTGGCTAGTCATCTGTGGGCATAGAGGCCCCTCCCACATTTTCTACTTTTGGTTCCATTTCCTGTTTCCCTGACAACATTAGAAAAGGAAACATTATAACTTGCTTTCTTTGTGCTAAGTCTGCTTAAAGAATGGTTACTTCCTTGTCCAAAAATGGACACTGCATTTTCCCTCTGGCCCTGGGTAGAGACATATTCTGATATCTGGATCTGCCCCAAGATTAAAATACTACATACTATTATCTCTAGTATATAGAGTTAATCTACATTAAGAGTTAATCTAAGTGGGCCTGTCAATTACTTGGAAAGAAGATGACCCTTCAAGAAGTGTTATGAAGAGATAGGAAGAATAATTACCCCCTTAATGAAAAAAAGTACTTATTTTACTTAGATGTCCTTTATCTGACCAGGTAGTTTACAAATCCTAACTGATAACTCTACCCAGTTGATTTTGAGTTCCAATTCACAGAGCATAACTTTTCCTTTTTCTCTAATATTACTATTATTATTATTATTATTATTATTGTTATTATTATTAAATTTTGATCTGACCTTAATGCCTCTCTTAGAAGACACAACTCTTCTTTTCTCTTTTCTCCATTCAACTCTCTACAGTTCTTGGGATTTTTAGATCTAGCCTTTATGCCTAACCTTTTTCCCTTTTACATGCCCTTCTTCCCAACACCTGCCAGGATTTTAGAGATCTGAATGCATTAGATGTTTGCTTGCCCTGTGGGTTTGTTGTTGTTATTGTTTTAACTTTAATAAAATAGTTCTTAAGCTTTCCTCTCAATCTTTTAAAGTTATTTTGTATAGGTAACTAAGAACCTACAAAAGAGCACCCCATGTTTTCCAGTAATAGTGGTATGTGTGCCTTTCCCACACTAATCCCACTGGACAAAGTAGAGAAGGGGAAAAGGAGATTTGACTCTTAAAGCTTATCACCACTGCCTATACTACCTGAAAGTTTCTGTATCTGCCAAGAAAGTGATCCTTATCTCTCTCCCATAGGGGCAGGGCTGGAATTGCTAAAACTAAATTCTAAATCTCATCCTGCAAATTGCTGAATTCCAAAGCAAATTGAATTCTAATCCTTTCCCTAGAGTTTCTAAGAGTTCAGTAATGATTGTTTTCTTCAGACTGTAAGTTATAGTGGAAACTTAAACTTCAGAATTGGAAAACTTAAGTGCAGTGGAAGTCATTGGACCTTGAAGTGTCAGGGTCAAGTGTCACCACTCCATGTCAAAGGCAAGGTAGGCATGGCTGCCATAATGGATAGAGAAGTCAAAGGAGCAACCAGGGGACTGTGACTTGCACGGAATTTAAGTGCTGGCTGGTTGGTCATACTGCTCCTAGGAGCGAAATGGGAAATCTACTAAATTGTTATTTGATCTGTATAAGCAGAAAAGTGGTTGTCGAAGTGAAAAAGTCTAATGTGAATTACACAGAAAGTCAGGACCTCTCAATTCATTCTCAGACTTCAGTCAGCTTACAGAACCCTAATCCCATGGGAAGGAGGTTAGTCTCCTTGAGGAAGGACTCTGATACACTGCCAAAAGTTTATACTATTAATCTGTCTTCCAGCCTTCTTTGAAGTGACTTATAGCCTTTTCCCAGGGTAACTATGCATTAGGGGAATAGAAAGCAACTTTCAGAGATTGGTGGATACCATCTCTAGTCCAGTCTGTTTCACAATGAGTTAAAGTAGAAAAGATAGCTGTGCCCAGGCATGTGAAATATTGATGTTCAGAAAAATAGATGTGGTTATTTGTAATTTCCGACTACATATCTGCAAATATCTACCCTATCACTGGAGAAGTGATGACCTTGAGTTGCATCCTATTTTGGAACCCCCTGATATTGCTAGCAAAGTGTTAGACACTGTCTTTCATCCCTGTTCACTGAACAGGAAAATAAATGACTGACTGACTGACTGAATGAATGAATCAATCAATCAGTCAATCAATCAATCAAATGAATTATGATCCTCAAATGAGCACAGGCCAAAGCTAGAGTACAACTGTGTTTATGACATTTTTGATGTTTGGCATTAAAAGCTCATCTCATAGAAAAAAAGGATGCAGTATTTTTCCAGGCCATCATTCATTGATAAGTGTCTATAGATCACATTAGAATTAACTAGCCAAGATTCAATAAATTAATAGCAGCCTTTTAGCATCTGCCTGGAACTGCTACTACTAGCAATTTTACATATATAGACTGATTTAAAGTTTAGATCACAGTTAATACACATTGCCTCCTTCAGGCCTCCTAACAATCTTAAAGGCTTAAGAGTTGACAAGTCAAGAAAGAGCCGAAGAAACAGGAATTGACTTGCCAAAAGTCAGCACACCCTGAAGGAAAAGAGGGCCTTGAGTTCACCTTTGTAGAGTATCCTAATGTTTTCATCGAAGCTGAAGGGAAACTTTGATTTCTGGCCCAAGGACTTGCATCTGGATTAATACTCCTAGCTCTCTGGAGGAAGCACAGCTCTCTTCAGCAGGATCATAATGCAGATGCTAATAATGCCTTGGTAACTATGGAACTGGGTGTGATTTGATGACACTGAGGAAAAAGGGGGCCAGGCTACCCAAAACTGTCAGGTCACAGCCATAGAGACACAGGATTTCCAGGTAATTCTGATTTAAACAGGGTTGACAGAAGTACACCCTGCTCCCATGCCATCCAGGGGGTCAGAGGCAGCCTGACTCTTCTCCTGTCTCATAGGTCCTCACAACTCATATGTCATATTAGCCCCACTCACCATTCTGCAAAAGCCTCCATCTGACTGATTACCCCAGTATGTGCTCTGGACTTCCCAGGCACCTGGCCTACCATTCCACAGCACATTGAGACATCCAATCCAACTTGGTAGAGGCCATTATCTATTTCATTGTGGTATGGCTTTCTTCTCACTGTCTTCTCCTGGGGACCTTAAACGAAGATAATGCATCTTTGTGTCAGGAGACTAGCATGTTATTTAAGATCTCTCCCATGCTGGTAGTGGAAAAAAATTCTTGCCTAAAGGATAACTGGACTCAGCATACCCTCCCACCTCTGTCTCTTCCCTCTTAACCTTCTCCTCTCCCTCCTTCTTTTCTTCTCCTCTCCCACATTTTCTCCTTTCCCTCCTTAAAAGCTGACATTAGTCATATAAAATATTGGCATCCTTAGCTGGTCTTTTTTTTTTTTTTAATTAGAACCATAGATACTCAGTAGACAGAAAACAAAAATGTAAACTAACCCCAAAAACCTAGTTCATTTCATTAGAGGGATAAGGGAAAAGTGGGCCTTTACCCTTGCCTCAATACCCTGTAAGCCTGTTAATCCTTATAACATTAAGAAGTAAGCTGAAGAAACAGAATTGTCCTCTTATGACTGAGTTGTATACTTATTAAGCCAAAACTGTTTCCTCAAGTGTTGGTAAATACACTTCTTCAACTGGCAAGAAAAAAAAAGCCATTATGCATTTTCCAATCAAGGAGAATTAAAGGCTGTGAATATATAACCCATGTGAAAATGTTGTAATTGAGGTAAATATTTGTACTTTCTGTTTTCATGAGAAGCTCAAAATCCTCGAGCCTATGTTTGGCTCATTCGGGAGATGATAGCCATCTGCTGGGAGACACAACTGTCAATTATAAAGCAATCTGGCTTTTCATTTTATTCTACTTCCAGGTTCAGTGTGGCTCAAACGAGGACACACCTCTTCATTAGTATTTTGAAAATCAGGAAGTTCTTGTTACAATTTGCCTAGTGACTTTATTCTCAGTATTTCCAAGATGGACAGTTTCTGAACTTGGGTGTGAAACTTCAGGCCAATCTTCCCTTGATAGGGTCACTTAATAAAACAATGCACTCCTGGGAAGGCACTGGGCTCTTTATACATGAACACAACAAACCGGGGGTTTCTTTCAATTCAAGTGTGCTTTAAGCTAAGGAACAAAATCATGGCAAAGAGAAGTTACTAAATGGAGACAGAGTTGTCCTTTGTCAGCTAGTGGAGAACATTTAAAGAGAGACATGAAGGTTTTAAAAGGGAAGGTTCGTGAAACATTAAAAGCAAAATGGCCAATTTAATACCTTCCGATTAAGCCACATGAGGAAAGGGAGGGACTGTTGGAAACCTTAGCAGAGACATTTTAATGGGAAAGGCAGTGACCCTGAAATTGTGACCATTAACGTCCTAATGGAGGTGAATTAGCCTTTGCTTTGGCCTGATTCCAGCCCAGAAGAGTCACCCTGGTTCCTTGAATTCTTCCTGTAGTTTTACTGGAAACAGTTACCTTGTATTGTGCCTTAAAATCATTAAATTGCCTTTGTGTGGACTGTTCCGAAACTCTTATGTTTCTCACCACCAGAGGAGACAGGAATTGACATTTAAACCAACACCTTGCAATAGATAAGAAAGATTTTTCACACTTGGGTCTGTGTATGGGTTAGGCTTAAGGACACATCTTAGGGGCTACAGAGGGCGAATGACCATGGTTCGACGGCTCCATTTATATGATGTAAATAGTGTTTACTGGAAGAATTATTCTTCAAGGCCATTAGTGACCAGAAATAAGTGAAAATGAATCTGAACTTTCACAAATGCAGCTGCTTCCTCTCTGCAGTTCAGTCCAATCATCTCATCTTACACTTCATAATGGTGACCCAGTCTTAGTAAATAATTTCACACAGAGGCTTTCCTCATTAACGTGGAAGGATGAGGAGGGTATGGTAGGGTGGGCTGGAGAATAGAGGTCACTTGGCAGTATGGTTTTGTAGCATATATAAAGCCCTGGGTTCAGTACTCAGCCCTAAATAAAACAAAAAAATAAACAAAATGGAGGACAGTGCCACACATCTATATTCCTAACTCTTGGCATGTGAAGGCAGGAGGTTCTGAGTTCAATGTTCATCTCAGTCGCATTGGTTATTTGATGCCAACTTAGGCCTCGTGGGACTGCATTTCAAAAACGAGAGAAAAATATTAAGCCTGTATTTTATAGGGAAAGAGAAAATTGGATTCTGACTTATAAATTAGTTAACATTTTTAAGGGAAGTGTGAAAATTCTTTTTGGAAAGAGAAAACATGTTCAAAGCAAATGAGTGGGGCAATACTAAAGGGCATCTGATTCTATTCCCAGAAGCAATATGGCTGCCAGGTTCAGAAAGGTGAAGTTCTATTTTAAGATGCCCTCCTTTTTTGCATTTGACTCTATCTGCCAGCATGGGACACCTTATCAGGAAAGAGTCCCCAGTACTGTCTTTATTCATTTTTATCTTTCACTCTGCTTTTCTCAGCCATCCACAGCCATGTCTCAGGTCCAACCCCATCAGTGAGGCTAACAGGTTACCTCTTGGTAAGGAGCACTTGCCTCACTTTACTGCCTCAGGCTATTCTTCACCACAGCATCATACCACTGGACCATCTTCTGTGACACTCATTTTAAGAATCCAGTCCTCAGGAAGTTTTAATTTCTGGTCCCTTGCCATCTATACACAAAGCTCATTCAAAAATATCATTTTAGCAACAGCCCTTAGTGATGGACCCTGCACAGGGTATTGATAGGACTCAAAACATGCCACCCCCCCAAATATACCATGTAAGCATGAGAGCTAAAGGCATTTGAGTACCAGCAAATGCAGGAAGGGTTCTCTGACCTCCTTTCTGCGTCCTAAAACCAGAGGATGGGTGTCTGCTACAGAAGTGTTTACCTTACCAAGAAGAAAAGAGGGAATCATCTTTTGAGATAGAGTGTATACTGAGATGTGTCCACTTAAATAACTCACTAAATAACCCCTTATCTTCCACTAGTTCCTTTTTGCATTTTCTAGCCACTTCTTTATGGTTTATCATTCTGTGAAGGCCAAATACTGTTTCCTTTGTTAAAGTAGTATATGAAATTCTGGATTCCCTTGATTTTCATGTTTACCCTGTGAACTTCAAAGTACACAAAAAAAGATTGATGACAGTTAACTAAATGCTTTTTCTTTTAGTAGTCTATGTTTTGCTAGCTTAATTGATAAGCATCCAGGTACTAAACCAAAGAGAGTGGGAGAAGGGTTCTTCCTTCCTAAGACTCTGAGAAGTTAAGTGTCAATACTTATCACTTCAGGTCAATGCTGAGAAAGTGGTAGAAGTATGGTTGAGACTTTTAAGCTTATGTGTATAGCAAAGTACTATTGATGGGACTTTCCCTGATGGTTTTGGATGATAAAACAGATTCAAAGCAATTTACATGTGCATATCATTGTATTGAGCAGGAAGAAAATAAAGGATCATAACCAGCAGACTGTGGGTTCCAGTATGTCTCATTGGGCAGCTCCTGCCAATTTACCTACACTATCTATTATTCTTTCCCTACTTGTTCTTAATTCCTTCATCTCTTAGGGCAATAAATGGAACTCTTCGCAATCCCTTGCAACTAGGGAATTACATAGCCTAAGAAGGGAGGTATCCAGGTGAGATTAAGAAAGCCAAAAAGAAACTGATTTAGCTATATAGATCTTTCCCTTTCTGTCTTTCTTTTGGAATGAATATGAAATGTGTAGAGTAGGGCATCCATCTTACCACCATGAAGTTAAAGCTTTTGGTGGTAGGCAATGTCAAGGAAGGTTCACTGGAGTTTTTGCTCTGCAAGCATGAAGATCTGACCTTGATCTCTCAGCAGTCATATAAATAGTTAGGCATGGCTGCTGCACTGGCAGAGAGGAGACAGAAACACTGAGCCTTCACTGGCCAGCCAGTGTGTGAACTGGCCAGTTTTGGGTTTAGTAAGAAATCTCATCTCAAGGCAATAAGGTAGAGAATGGTGGAGGACACTCACCATCCTCTGGCTTCTGCATGTCTAGTCACAGGTTGTGTACCCACATATTTTACATTCATATACCACATACACACACACACACACACACACACACCCTATAAATGATGGACCTAGAAGGATGAAGAATGATTCAATGATTTTCTAGAACAACTGTACCCACTTTGGGATACCCTTCTATTTTTATTTTTTTGTTATGAAAAAATAAATATTTACTTTGACTATAGTCAGGGAATTTGCTATGTGAAGCCACTGCAATTCTCCGTGACAAAAAAAAGAAAAAAGACTTCAGAAGATTTTGGTATTAATGAGAGGCATGTCTAGTATTGGGGAAGGCCCCCAAAGTCCTAATGGGTTTGACTTTAAAGCTTTAAAGAGTCAGCTCCAAATTCTCTGTAGAAGCATACACTGAATAAGTGAGTTAACCATGAAGCTATAAAAGGAAAAATACAAAACAAACAAGCTTAGTAAACAGACACTTAAATGACTTATTTTCTTTAATTGTCGAAGAGCTACTATCATTAGGAAACTATTAATGTTGATCTAAACTAAAGTTCATTGAATAATATTATTGCATGTGTGTATTTTATATATATCTAATGTAGTGTGTGTGTGTGTGTGTGTGTGTGTGTGTGTGTGTGTGTACACCTTCATGTATGAGTGCAGCATGTGGAGGGCAGAGGAAGAGGCTAGGTTCTTGCTGGATGTCATCTCTGCTTTACTCTTTAGAGACAGTGTCTCTGACTGAAGGTGGAGCTAGTCTGATGGACAGCAACTTCAACCAGCTCTCTGTTCCCACCTCCAGGAACACTGGGGTTAAAAGCCTAGGCAACCACACATTGTTTTTGTTTTTGTTTTTGTTTTTGTTTGTTTGTTTGTTTTTGTTTTTTTGTTTTTTAATTCAGTTCTGGGATCTTCAAACATGAGGAGCATGTTCTCTTATTCACTGAGTCATTTCTTGGTTTCCTAGAAGAAAATATCTTCCTATGATAGATAATATCATCTTTTCTGTTGGGAAAGATCTTTTGTCCAGAGGGACTCAGCTCTAAGAAACACTTCTGGAATTGGGACAGTTGGGGATACACACTGAGAGTCTTGTCTGTGATATACTATATATGATGTTCTTTTAGTATACTTGCACAAAGAAGTATGTTAAAGCTGCGATGACAATAAAAGAAGCTGAGAGCATTTCTTTCTATCAATGCACTCCAACTGTAACAACTCCTCTGACCTAATGAAATGCCGCTGAGAAATGACATTTGGAGAAATTGGTACTTTCTGTATTCTTCATATTTTCTTTTTTGTTGTTGTTGTTGGGTTTTTTTGTTTGTTTATTTTATTTTTTGGGGGGTGATTTTTTGCTTGTTTGTTTTTGCTTTTTTGTTTTTCTGTTTTTGTTTTTGTTTTTGTTTTTGAGACAGGGTTTCTCTGTATAGCTCTGGCTGTCCTGAAACTCACTTTGTAGACCAGGCTGGCCTCAAACTCAGAAATCTGCCTGCCTCTGACTCTCAAGTGCTGGGATTAAAGGCATGCACCACCCCCCCACCTCTCTACTCTTCAGATTTTCTTCTTCCTCCATGACTGAGGGTCTTCTAGAACATGAGCACTGGATAGAGTCTAAGATGGTGGAAAAACTAAAGGAAGAGAAAACTATTGTCTTCTCAGTACTTTGAATGTACTGACATTGGTATGGCTTCTGACATTGGTTTAACAGGATTGCTTGAACAGTGACCTTGGCTCAGTAGGGCATCCTGCACAGCAAGTCTCCTTCCTCCAAGAAGTTCCCATAAAGCTTTGTAGCTAGGGAGCCTGTCTCTTGGTTGCTCCCTCTCCGTGGAAGGGACCATATCCATCAATCAGCGTTACTGTCCCAAGACTGTTTGCCATCAAAGAAGTCAAAGGTTTCTTGTTTGAAATTTCATCAGAGAGCTGTTCTGATCCAGCCAAATGCACAAGAAGGATGAGGAGCATCCTGCATCCTCACTCCCAACAGGGAGCTCATAAAAAAGCCCACATTCCGTTTGCTTTAGAGTGGGTTGATGAAGCAGCTGTTGAACAGCAACTCTACACAAGACTGAAAAACAAATTCCAATTCTGATTGGATCTTTCAGGGAAAATTCAGGTGGCAGAATGTCAGCACATAAGTCAGGATGCTGAGGTTGTATAACACCTAGATTCTCTTACCTAAAAGGAATCTGGGATCTTTACCAACAGTAATACAGTAAGAAGTGAATTTTATAACATGGTGATGGCAAAAGAGTCAAATCTCTGGCCAGCAGTCCTCTTGTAGGAAGCCTGGCTATGCATCCGCATCCTGTGCCTCCTGCTTGTGCCCTTGGCCGGCCCCCAAGAGAGGCAAGGATGCCACTAAACCCTGCCAACCTGCAGAGCAGCCAGGAGCTCAGCAGAAGGTGCGAGCTTCCTGGCTCCTCGTGGAGTCCATCTGGATGCTCCCGCACACCTGTTTGGGAGGGATTCTGAGGTTTGGTTTACAAATGTAAATGTGGCTTAAACATTCTGGTCTACTGCTGATCACGGACCACTAACCAGAATTTTTGAGGGACTTGATGCAAAGCTATCTTTTCTATGGCCTTTTCCTTTTCCTTTTTCAACCTTAGATGTTGAAAATATGCCACTCTGTATTTGAAAGGAAGAAAGAAAGAAAGAAAGAAAGAAAGAAAGAAAGAAAGAAAGAAAGAAAGAGAGAGAGAGAAAAAAAAGGAAGAAAGAAGCCTGGAATGAACAGATGTAAAGGTGATTTTAATTCCTCAATAAAGGTGACACTAAGCCAAATTTGATACTAAACTAAGTCCTACATAACATTTAAAAATGAGTTTTTTCAGCCATAAAATTACTAATTGATCTGTCTTGTAAAAAGATAAAGGAAATGAATGCCTATTTGAGTTTCATTTCTGTCAGCCTCCCAACTCCTTATTTTATGTAGTGCAAAAATGAATTTTAATGAAGCAGCTCCTAAATTTCAAAATATGTCATTACCCTCGGAAGTAATTGCCACATCCGACTGCCTTTTCCTCTCTTAGAGCCTGCCTTTCCAGTATGGAAGTCAATGTTCCGTGCCATACGCTCTTCCACATGCCATTTGAGAAAAACAAATTAGGAAAAGACTGTGCCAGGAAGAAGTCATCTCTATAGTCCTTCAACAACTATTTAGAGTAACTCTGCTGTATATAAGATGCTGGGGCGGGCTGGGGCAGGGGCTTGTGCTGGTGAGTGGGTATGCATATCTTCCTGTGGATGTAGGCATGTCTGCATTTGGATGCTTGTGTACAGAGATCAAAATGATGATGGTGTTTTCCTCTATCACTCTCTACCTCAGTTTTTGAGACAGGGTCTCCGAGTGATCCTGAAGATCACCAATTCAGCTCACTATTCTCTCCAGTGGACTCCAAGGAACCACCCGTCTCTGCCCGACACCTTAGCTTGGCATTGCTGATGCTTGCCACTGGCCTCGAATTTTTATGAGTACCAGGGATGGAATTAAGGTCCCCATGCTTTCATAGCAAGCTTTTAACTGACTGAGCATCATCCCCAGGTGCTGGGTTTGGGTGGTTCTAAAGAGACTAAAATGTAAAATAGTGAAAGCCCCCTTATGCTATGGATTTTTAATGCATTTTAATGCTGCACGGCAATAAAATGAGCATGCAGTTATGTAACAGTCAAGTGATTATTAATGCTATGAATAAAAAGAATGGATATTGTTGGATAGGGAAAGACACAAAATAGGAACATGCACTAGCAAACACACACACACACACACACAAACACAGACATTCACAGGGCCATTCACAGGAGACAGGGAGGGAAAGAGCATGAGAATAAATATGCCAATCGGATGGAAATGAAGACAAGAGCTCAGTGGCAGTCTGAGAACAGAGCTTCTTATCTGGATGACCTCAGTCTTTACTCTTGAGGTCTTGAGGACTTTGTATATTTGGGTGAGGATTATTCATATGAACCCAATATAATCAGTCACACACACACACACACACGAAATCTACTAATTTCAATATGAAATGAAAGACATTTTCATGAGAACACTAATGCTGGGATGCAATCCAAAAGCAGGTATTATGGGCTAGCCATGTTGATACACAGACACAACTCACCTAAAACTCAGGTGTTAGTCAGGCAGTGGTGGCACATGCCTTTAATCCCAGCACTTGGGAGGCAGAGGCAGGCGGATTTCTGAGTTCGAGACCGGCCTGGTCTACAAAGTGAGTTCCGGGACAGCCAGGGCTATACAGAGAAACCCTGTCTCAAAAAACCAAAAAACCAAAAACAAAACCAAAAAACTCAGGTGTTATCTTTGGTGTCTTCTTATCACTGCCTGCCATCCATTGGCTTCAAGATGCATCTTGGTTCTGAAGATTTGTTGCAATTGCCATCTTCTGAACCCTTGTCCAAGCCAACCCCACCCATTTCACATGGTCTCCTGATACAAGTCCTTGTCCCCATCTCATTGGCTTTCTGTTGCTAAATCCATTCCTTATGCAACAAACAAAGATAGTCAAATTGAAGCTTAAATCTAATCAATCCATGTAGTAGGTCAAACAACTCTGGTGGTCCCTGAAAAACTTAATTAGTGTACCAGCAGTTTGTTCTTTACTCAATTTCTTTTTCTCTCTTTGTATGATTTGTTAAACATTTACCAGTGTTTTCCTTTTTCAAAAAATTTTTTGTTTCATGTGTCTGCCTCCTAGTCTGTATGTGTACCAAAATGTGTGTGTGGGTACCTGAGGAGAGCAGAAGAACTGGAGTGACTGGTGGCTGTGAACTGTGAGATGTAGGTGCTAGTTCTAGGAATTGAACTCTGGTCCTCTGGAAGAATAGTATATGATTATGTGTTCTTAACTATTGAGACATCTCTCCAGCCCCTTCACAAACACACACACACACACACACACACACACACAGAGAGAGAGAGGGGGGGGGGAGAGGGAGGAGGGAGAAGAAGAAGGAGAGAGAGGAAAAGGGAGAGGGAGGAGGGAGGGGGAGAGGGAGAGAGATATGTATCAGAGGATACATTGGTTCCTTTTGTCTAAACTCCTTCTTTTCTAGATGTTCCTATGGCTCCATCCAGATTATTACTAATAAAATATCTCTTCATAGGTCTCTCAGAGTCACCCTGCTTTAATGAACATTTTGCCTTATTCCATCATGCCAATTAACTTTTCTTCATAGACTTTAATCACGATCTTGTTTCATATGTGTTTGTTCAATGCCTTCCTTCTAAGCAGAGTAAAGCTCTGAGAAGTTTAGACTATGGAGCTTGTTGCTTACAAAGCCCCAAGGTCTAGGCACTAGACTTAATACATAATAGTACAAAACACATTTGTCAAGTGAATTAATGACAGCAAAATAATAGCATTTTAGAGTAACTCTTCATGAGATTTTTGAGAAGATTAAGTACAGTAACCCATGAATGCCAGAGATTTCTAATTATCTTCAAATATTTATTTTCATGGTTTTTTTGCAATAATATTATTTTATTTGACAGATGGCATCCCCGAACAAAGGCTTTATTTCCAGAACCTGATTTTTAGTTGCAATTTTTTATGTGACTAACTGTCAGCCCAAAATGTTCAGGTTAAAGAGTTGCATGCAATTGTGGGAGGAAATTTTCCAAAAGTCACAGGTGGTAGGATTCCCCTCTATCTGTGTGTGTGTGTGTGTGTGTGTGTGTTCCTGGTGACTGTTGCCTGGGCATGACGGCTAGAACCTTGAAACTTTAGATGATCTACTTTAAAAGCACTATGCAACCTCTGAGGGTCACAAGCTAAGGAGAGAATGGGTCACCGATGTGACACACTGTTAAAGCATGACAATTTACAACCACAGAACTACTTAAATTCACTCATGAGAAAACATACTTCATTATTATTCCATTTCCTGAGATGATTCCAACACATTCAGAGTAAGGTAAATATATAAAGAAAAGAAGTTTACTTAGTCCACAGTTCTGGAGGTTTATGGGGTATGGTACATAGTTCAGCTTGACTTTGCTTAAGATCCCATAATGGGTGACATTCAGTATTCACCTAGGAAGTGGAAGAAGCTAGGGAGGGACCATACTTGTTTTTGTTAACAGCCCTCTCCTGAGAACTGACTGGGATTCTGATGAAACTACCACTGTGTCTTGGATAGGTAGTACCTTGAACTACATCCTACTAGAAACTCAGTACCACGAGATTGAGTCAGTTCTCTAATACCTGGGCCATTGGAGTGACAAACCACATCCAAATATTGCCATTCCTACTCAATGTCCCTCAAGGTTCAAGGCCTTTCACAATATAAAATGCATGCCTTCATGCTTGGTTGCTGAGTAGTTTAAAAGTCTTAGTACAGAGGTGGATATGATGAGCCCATGCCTATAATTCCTGTACAAGTAGAAGCAGGAAGATTATGAATCCAAGGTCATCTTCAGCTTCACAGTGAGTTCTAGGCCATCTTTTGAGAACTTGTTTCAGAAAAAACAAGCCAAATATCATAAAACCAATAAAGAGAGAAGGAAAACAATAACAACAAAACAAACAAACAGACAAACAAAACCAAAACAAAACCCAAGTTTGAAGTCTCCTAAGATTCAAGACAAACTTTCAATTGAAGGCACTATAAATATCAAGGATGAGTTATAGATTTTTAAAATATATTTGTAATATATTTTAATATATATTTGTAACATATAAATATATTTATAGGGTTAATACTCTGATTTCAAAAGGAAGAAATTGGGAAATAGAAAGGAGAAGGAGAAATTGGCTTAAACCAAACCAACCCTTTTAGAACTCAGGAGGGCAAACACTGAATTCCGCAGCATCAAGCTCAGTATCCTGAGTGCACTGTGGCAAGAGGGTGGGCCTCTAAGATCTGAAAAAGACCCATTTCTATGGTTTTCTTGACTGATAGGATCCCCTAGCTCTCTTGTGCTGTGTGCTAGTATTGGTAGCTTTCCTGATGGGTGTTCTATGCTGTTAATTGCTTTGTCTTTCTGGGGTTTCCACTGAAGCCACAGCTACCTTCTTGTGGCTCCACTAACCATCATCGCACTTGAGGCTGTCGCAGGGATGAACCTTTGGCAAACTTCTATCTGATCTCCAAGGTCTCTTCCTTTGAAAATCCAAGGGAAGCTGCATTGAGTGCACAGCATGGACTGCTGTGGGTTTGAATGTAGCTGCACTTAAGAGAAAATTCAGCATAGAATCTGTATAGAGTCCTTCCTAGGCTAGCCTGTGGAGGTGACCCTAAGGGTCTTTGAAACAATTCTCTCCTGAAAGGCTTCTGGGGCTTAAGAGGATAGATTATTAAGTGCCAGTTGAGATGCCTTCAAGGCCTTTTACTGTCTAAATGCACAGCATTGACTCCCACTCACCAAAACAAATCTCTTTGGTAAACAATAGCCCAGCCATTTGTTTGCATTCTTTTCCCCATGGAAACCACTCCATTTTCTTTCTGTTGGTCTCAAAGACTCACTGTAAATTTGACTAAAAGCTGTAGATAATGCTCATGTCACAGCTTGATTGTTCTGATGATTTGAAATTTTTTCCACCAGATGAACTCCTCTATCACTTTTAATGCTTGCATCTTACAAAGTTTTAGGGCATAAACACAATGTGGTAAAGTTATTTTTTTTTTTATTGTGTAACAAAATGGCCTTTACTTCAAATCTTTATTTCAGGCTGAAACTAGTTCTCTAGTCTCATCTTCTGAGACATTAGTAGAATTGCCCATAATGATCTGTTTTTACAGCACTCTGGCTATTTCAAGCCCAAACCCTTCAAATTATGTCAAGATTTATATATAAAACTGAGTTCCAGCTGCTTCTTTATATCCAAGTAAAGTGTAGTAATAATGCAGTTCCTTAGTAATGAGAGGACTGAGTTAGCCAGAGCCAGGTTGACTCCTTGATAGGCTGCAAACTAGCAGTTTGGGAGACTAGACCTAAGTTTTTGTTTCCCAGAAATAAAAACCCAGATCCAAGAACCTGTGGTCAGCCAACCACAGCCATGGGCAGCCAATCTGAGAATATCTTGTCATCTGGCCTGAATTAAAAATAGGTAGCTTACATGAGTAAGGGACCACCAGGGAGGTCACCAGAGCTCTAACTAATTGTAAAATTGCTCAGACACCTAGAGATAGAGCTAACAAGTCAAGGTAGAAGGGTACAGATTCCTCCCTGGAACTCTCCTAACTGACAATAAAAGCTGGGCCTGTCTTCATTCCCAAGTGGGGAGACCCCTGCATGCAAAAAAAAAAAAAATCAACTAAATAAACGCTCTTTGCTTTTGTGTACTATTTAAGTCTGAGATATCATTATTTGGCAATTCTTGGACACTAACAGTACAAACTTTCTCTTAGTCAGTTTTCCACTACTGTAATAGAAAACCTGATGCCATATATTCATTAGAAGGAACATTTATTTAGCTCATAATTGTATGATACACGCTTACAGCTCAAGCAACAGCAATGTGTTGGCTCAGGTTATGTTTGTTCTGACCAGGGTCCCTCTGATGATATCACCTCATGAAAAGTGGAATCACAATGGTAGGAGATCGTGAAGGAATAAAAATTACCATCATAAGACTAGAAGTCACCTATGGACTTGATCTCTTATAATAAGATAATAATCTCTTTTTATGAACGCTAACTGAGAGACCCTCTAATCCTTTAAAGATTAATACTTGATGATCCTAAAGCCTTCCCTTTGTATTCGACTTCTTGAAGGTTTGGTCACCTCCGAACATCACTGTATTGATGACAAGCTTCTAACTAATGAACCCTTGGGAGGCCTTCTTGAGCCAAATCCAAATATACAAACCAATGTATATTATCTTTAGTCACTATTAATTGGGGTTCTCTGTGCCTTGCAACTGTATGTATCCCTGAGAATATTAACAAGTTGGTTGGGGCTAAACCTTGACTTATAATAATGCTACAATAAATATTATCTTTTATTTTATGCTCTTATTTATTTATTTATTTATTTGTAGTTGTATGTGTTGGTGGTATTTCAGTATCTTCTTACTGTTTCATTATGTGTTGAGTACCTGCTAAGGACAAGAACAGACACAAGATAGAACTACCTTAGAAAGTATTGTGATGAAGTTACAACTGAAGAAAAATTATGCTGCAGTGTGGCATGTGCTCTCTAGTGGTCTAAGATGCCATGGGGGTACATAGGAAGCATAGCAAAACTCTTCAAAGAAATATGAGGTCACTAAAGAATATGTAAAATTTGGACTGAGAAATATGTACAGGAGATTATAATGAAAATAAAGGACTCAGGAGAGCACAGAAGCCTCTTAATGATATGGACCTTCATGAGTCCCAAGAAAGTCAACTCACTCATTGTTTTTCTCACCTTATATAACACTTGGTTACAGAGGTGACATCGCTATGTACAAAAAGACTTTTAGATCCAAATAGTTTGATTAAATGATAAACTGAAAAGAAAAAAAAATTGATTTCAGGGTAAATTTTAAAGAATTAGAATTGTCAAAAGAAAGCATAAGAGTATATTTAGATGTGCAAAGTTTCTGAGCAATGAGAGTGCTACAAAAGAGAGGATATAGGTAAGAGTAACTGAGAAAAGGAAATTACAGAGATATTCTTCCCAAGATAACAAAGGCAAATCAAAGGAACAGTTTTAGAATCCATTTTCAAAATATATATTACTCTGTATCCTGTATCTTAGATATAATTTTGTACTCGTATAATACTTATATAAGCATTATCTAATATAAATGTATATATATGTATATATATAGTGTATATAACCTAATAATCTGTGTGTATATATGCACACACACATTAGATAGATAGATAGATAGATAGATAGATAGATAGATAGATAGATACACACATATAGAGAGATAAACAGATGGTAGATAGGTAGATAGGTAGATAGATAGATAGATAGATAGATAGATAGATAGATAGATAGATAGATAGAAACAGACATACACACACACACACACACACACACACACATATATAAAGAGATAGACAGACACACACATAGATGGATAGATAGATAGATAGACATTCAGACAGACAGACAGACAGACAGACAGACACACACACACACACAGGATTTCTACCTTGGGACATGGCCATTGTAGCAACCTCCATAGTGGTTTTTCTTAAAATCTACCATCCTATGTTTTTTGAAGCAATTCCTACAGTAATAATAAAAGCAGTTAAGTAGGGTGCCATCACCCCATAGCGTAATTTTTAAATGTACTATATACATATAATGCAATATTACTAATCTATAATAAAGAACAATATTCTGTTGCCAGTGGCAACATGAACAGAACTGTGGGACACTATGGTAAGTGAAACAAGCCAGGCACAGAAAGACAAATTCTGTGTATCCTCTTTCTTATGTGTTAGTTAAAAAGGTTGATCTTACTAAAGATGAAAGTAGAACATTAGTCACTAATATTGTGAAGGAGAAATAGAGGGTCATTAAATAACAGTCACAAAGCCAAAGGTGTACACATGCAATGAACATTAATAGTTATAACACAATGTGGAGACAACGGTCCACTAATATTTAGTCTGGGCTTTATAAAAAATTAGAAGATAGGATTTCCAAGGTTACCACCCCACAGGAAAAATGGCAAGTGTTTAAGGAGGTGGAAAAGAGAACTTCTTGGTTTGATCAATACACTCAGCATGAGGGCACAGACATACCACTCTTGACCTCATAAATAGCTCTCCTTATTATAAAGTGTGAGGTTGCTCACACTTTAATGTGGATCCTCAGGACACTTGCCATTATCCATTTAAAGCCTGCACAAAACTGAATATAATTTTTTCTCAAACTTTTCCTGTGCTCTTTACACTGACTTGGTATTCGTCCACAGCTTCTTTATGCTAACTCTTGGTATTTATTTTTATATCATCTCACATCAGTACTTATTTTAAACAAAGTTTTTTTAACATGTCAGAAACAAGTTCATCTCAACTGCAGACAAGTGTACCTCTAAAAATAGAAGGAGTTCTAATTCAAAATATTTAACTCATAAGATTTTGACTCACAAATTTTAAATTTCAAAGAAGACTGTTTAATAAAAATAAAACAAATGGTTAAAATTAACTACAACCAAAGCCAAGTCTATAATTATTGATGGCAAGAACTGAAAAGAAATTGTAAAGCAACAGTGGCTCAATATGAATTTATTAACATATATCTATTGTGTCAGCTTCTCTTGCAGAAATTTAAAAGCAGCAGCCCTTCTTGTCAACGGCATCATTCAAATCTTTCCTTCGAGAGAGCTGCAATTGCTGATAATCGCATGCAGACTAAAACATGTCATTTTATGCCCCCCAAATGCGTGTTTACTTTGTATGATAAATATGGCTATGAAACGGAGTGTTTCTGGCATTCTCAGATCTAATGCAACCGGGAGGAATAACTCAGATACATCCTGATGCTTTATATTTCCATACACTAATATTTGCTTCACACCATATGTCTCTGTAACACAAGGATGCCATGATGGGGAACAGCCCAGTGGTTCTTTCCTCTCACATCTGGTCTTTTGAGGCACTCTGATGGTTTAGAGATTAGATGGTTGTTTAAACCCCAAGATATATGGTATAATCAAATGCTTTTTTTTTCTGGGTTTTTCGAAATAGGGTTTCTCTGTATAGCCCTGGCTGTCCTGGAACTCACTCTGTAGACCAGGCTGGCCTGGAACTCAGAAATCTGCCTGCCTCTGCCTTCCATAATCAAATGCTTTAAAAGTTTTTTTTTTTCTTACCTAATTGGCATCAATGAATAATGTAAGGATCTTACTGGATTTAAATAGAACTGATACTCTGCTGGACCCTTCCTAAAATGTCATGCAAGATGCCCATTCACAGAGCAGTAAAGAGAACCAGTTGTCAGTCTTTGAAATGATAGACATCCTTCCATTCCATTGACTCTTAAAGAATAATAGTAACATCATCTGCCTCCAGGCTGCCTTGTCTCTTTGTTAGGGTCTCTACTTCTGTGATGAAATCCATGACTGAAGCAACATGGGGAAGAAAGGGTTTACGTGGCTTGCACTTCCCTATCACTGTTCATCATTAAAACCACTGCTCAGGACAGAACCCAAACAGACAAGAACCTGGAGGCAGGAGCTGAAGCAGAGCCCTTGGAGGGTGCTGCTTACTGGCTTTTTTTCTCATTGCTTGCTCAGCCTGCTTTCTTATAGAACCCAGGACCACCAGCTCACTGATGACACCACCTATGATGGGCTGAGACCTCCCAATCAATTACTAATTAGGAAAGGGCTCTATAGGCTTGTGTACGGCCCAGTCTTACCGAGGTATTTTTCTCAATTAGGGTTCCCTCTTCTAAGATGACTCTAGCCTATGTCAAGTTGACATGAAATTAATCAAGAATTTTTCTCCTGGGAAAATAGATCAAGAAAATGATTGCTGTGTTGGTGGCATTTACAAAGCATGTTCATTTCTCAGAGAAAATACTTCCTCCTCTTCATCTCCCCAGCATTTCAGAAGGTCCCCATCCAGTTTCCCAGTGAGCATCCCATACACTGGAGTTTTCTAACTGTATTTATCTGTCTCACAGCATGTCATGTGGCTTACTAGATTCTCCTTCTTGCCATACTTTTTCCCCCTGCTGAATGATACATCTCTCTGAATTTCCAACTACTCTAAAAATTCTCTATCTCTACGATTTCTTTACGTTTTTAAGGGTTCCAATTTGAGTGTTTAACAAAGCTATGGTCTTATTCTTTCTTTCTTTTTTTTTTTTTTCCTTTTTTAAACAACACCTTATACCTGGATTATCCCTATTTTAAAGTTAACTTGCCAACACCTGTTATCTCTTTTTAACCCTGTTTCCCACTGTGCTCTCAGGGAACAGTGGTCTCTCTGGACTCTGTCACCAGATCCCTTAGACTGTGGATAATGTTTTGTTGTTGCTATTGTTTTGTTTTTTATTTTATTTTTTTAATTATTTTTATTGGATATTTTCTTTATTTACATTTCAAATGTTTTCCCCTTTCCAAGTGTCCCCTTCTGAAACCCTCTATCCCCTCCCCTTCCCCCTGCCTCTATGAGGGTGCTTCTCCACCCACCCACCTACTCCTGTCTTCCCACCCTGGCAGTCCCCTACACTGGAGCATTGCACACACTCCTGCCCAAGGGCCTCTCTTACAAAGGAGCTAAACCCATCCAGTGGAAAAAAGACAGCATTTTCAATAAATGGTGCTGCTTCAACTGGAGGTCAACATAGAGAAGAATGTAAATTGATCCATTCTTATCTCCCTCTACAAAGCTCAAGTCCAAGTGGCTCATGAACCTTCACACAAAACTAGATACACTAAATCTAATAGAAGATAAAGTGGGAAAAAGTCCCAGGACAAATGGGACCTCATAAAATTGCAAAGCTTCTGTAAGGCAAAGGACATTTTCAGTAGGACAAAATAAAAGGCAACCAACAGACTGGAAAAAGATCTTTACCAATCCCACATCAGAGAGTTAATATCCAATATATACAAATATCTCAAGAAGGTAGACTCCAGAAAACCAAATAACCCTATTTAAAAATGGGGAACAGAGCTAAACAGAGAATTCTCAACTGAGGAATACCAAATGGCTGAGAAGCACCTAAGGAAATCTTTAACATCCTTAATCATCAGGGAAATGCAAATCAAAACAACCCTGAGATTCCACCTCACACAAGTCATAATGGCTTAGATCAAAAACTCAGGTGACATCAGATGCTGGTGAGGATATGAAGAAAGAGGAACACTTTTTCATTGCTGGTGGGATTGCAAGCTGATATAACCACTCTGGACATCAGTCTGGTGGTTCCTCAGAAATTTGGACATAGTACTACTTGAGGACCCAGCTATACCACTCCTGGACATATACCCAGAAGATGCTCCAACATATAATAAGGACTCATCCTCCACTATGTTCATAGCAGCCATATTTATAATAGCCAGAAACTGGAAACAACCCATATGTCCAGTGCAATAACTAAAATTTACTGTTGGTGAATTCCACAAACTTCATTAAATACTCTACTGTCGAATAGAGTGATTTCAGTATCTAAAAAATCTCCTGATTATTTGGTTTTATTTCTCTCTCACCAACCACTCAACCAGTATGTTTTCCCTGTCTACAGTATTATTCAACATCATTTTCACCTAGGAATATGCATTTGAGTTTCCTCCATGTTTTTGTATGGCTTCATAGGTTCCCTTCTTTTCACTGCTGAATAATAGCTACTGTCTGATTGTACCACAGTTTAATTTCCCATTCAGCAACTAAAGACCATTAAGGCTACTCCCAGTCAAAAGCATCAGTAAAGACTTTTTCACACATGCATCCTGCATACATTGTGTCAGTAAGATATGGCAGCTTTCTTAGCTTCGTTTCTTATCTCTGTGGCAATATACCTTAGCAGAAGGACTACCATGCCCACTCGTCTACTCCAGTAAAGTCTGCAATATCGGGGTTTAAAGCCTGATCACAGACAAGAGGCATTATGACTTCAAAGGGAGTTTGTGCCTCCTGGGTATTCAGTCAGCCCTTGGCATCTCCTAACTCAGACTTGTTCCAGATTAGTCTTTCCAATCAACACACCTTCTTATTCAGGCATAAAGGTGCCCACCAAGATATGATTTATTAATAGCTAGACAAAATTGGACATTGCTCTCTGACCTTTACCAATGTTCCAACATCTTAGCTAAACCCTGGCTTGGAATTTTGTAAAGATTGCTACCCATCCAGACTAATTGCCTTTGGCATTGTGGGTAGGGCATTGAAGCTTACAGAATGGGAGACTTATCCCAGGGCAAGATCAAGTAGAATCCTCATTCTCAGTCACGTACTGCAGCTGAACCACTCCTAGGAATTAGCAAGAAAGAGACTTGTCTCTACTAGTCCAGAGGATTAGCATAGTGGGCATTTTACTAAGGATGGGTGGGACCTTGAGCCAAGTGTGTGTGTGAGAGACAGTGCAGCAGTCAGCATTCTAGAATTGAGCTTTGAGCCTCATGCAATCTGCAGCCATCCCCCCAGGCCCATCTGGGCCCAGG
This sequence comes from Mastomys coucha, assembly GCF_008632895.1. NCBI lineage: Eukaryota > Metazoa > Chordata > Mammalia > Rodentia > Muridae > Mastomys > Mastomys coucha. The sequence goes on from NW_022196912.1 coordinate 104,698,404, forward strand.
AGGTGCAGTGCCTGTCTAGAAGAGGTGACTGCTTTAGACCCAGTGTGTTTCAGGTGGCCTCAGTTGTACCTCAACTGCTGAGCTGCCAGATTTTTCATTTCTCTTTTGTAATGACTATAAAAACCTCTTGCCACTTTTAAGAAATACACTCAGACTCAGCACTTCCTTGTGTTGACTTTGTCTGTCACTCGCTAAATTTTTGCCCACCTGACCAGAACTCTTCATCCCACATAACAAGAGGTCCCTGCAGTGAACCCAGTCCGTGGCAAAGCACCTGAAAGAAGAAACTTTATTTTGACCCACAGTTCCAGGTTATAGTCTTAACAGAGAGTAAAGTCACAGCACAAATGCTACGTGAGCTGACCACATTGCATCTGTAATCAGGAACAGAGAGCAATAAGTATATGCTTCTCAGTTCATTTTCTCCCTTTTCACATACTTTAGGATTTGCTTCCTAAGAATGGTACCACCCACAGTAGGCGGGCCCTTCTAATTCATTAAAGCAATCAAGATAATCCCTCTCAAATTGCCGCAGACTCTTCTTTTGATGATTCCATATTTTGTCAAAATGACAATTAATGGTACAATGACAGTGGCATTGCCTATAACCCCAACAGTCCAGAGGCTGAGTAAAGAAGAGGGTGAGTCTGAAGCCTTACCTTACACAGTAAGACCCTGTTAAAAACAAACAAGCCATAAACTCACCTAAACTATATTCTTTCTTATGTTATTGACATATTCTTAAAAAACAAAAAACAAACAAACAAAAAAACCTTAGTTCTCCATTATGTATATATGTTTATAGTTTGTGTTCAGTTAATTTGTATGAAAGGTGTGAGATCTCTGTCTATATTATTTTCAGTTGTTGGTTTTCTCCTGTGGCCAGTTATTCCAGAACCATTTTTACCAACTGTTTTTTTTTTCCTCCATAGTATTGTTTCATCTATTGTCAAGATCACTTTCCCGCACCTTTTGTTTGAGCATATGCCATATAACTTATCCTAGTCTTATATTCCCAAAGTAGCCAAGGAAGACCATGAACTTCTGATCCTCTTGCCTCCACCCATCAAGATCTGGAATTACAGGCATGGAAAAAATGCAGTTTTATGCAATATTGGAGATCAAATCTAGAGTTTCCTGCATACTAAGAAAACATTCTACCAGTTGAGATTCACTCCTGGACCAACTATATGTTTATTTGTATGTAGTTCTAAGCTATTTTGTTCCATTTATCTACTCATTTTTTCTGCCACCAATTCCACATTTTCATAACTACTGTAGATTACAGTGAGACTTGAAGCCATGCAATATCAGTTGTCTGAATCTGCTTCTTCAGTATTGTGTTCACTACTGTGGTTATTTTCCCTCCACATATAAACTGTACAATCAACTGATACTTAGAAAATAACTTGATAGCATACTGACTGAGCTTCAGGTGAATTCATAGACTCAGTTGAAAATACTTTTCAGGCAGACAATACTGAATCTCCCTTCCAAAAACATGAATATCTACTTATTTTACTTTTATTGGTTTTACAAATGTTTTATAGTATTTCTTCTTTTATCTTATTCATATTTGTTAAACTAATCCAATTATTTCATCTTTTATATATTAACTAAATAGTATTGTGACTTTTAACTTTAAAATTTCCTTGTTTATTGTCATTTTGTTGGAACATGATTAACTTTCCTATATTAATATTGTACATTGCAATTTTATGATATTCACTTATTACTCATACAAAGTTTTTAATTTAATTTTATTGTTTTGATTTTCTATAAGTAGGCATTCATGTTACCAATAAAAGCAGCTATATTTCTTCCATATGTTTATATGAGATATTAGTGTGTTCCTATGTGAATTCATTTATTCATTTTTTCCTGGTTTGTCTTACTACATTAGCTAAGATGTACAGTATGATTTTGAAAAGCAGTGGTGAGAAAGAAAAGCCTTCTCTGGTTCCCAGGCTCAGCTGGAAAGCTTCAAGTGTCTCATCTCTAAAGACAGCTGTTGGAACCTAGTAGCTGTGCTTTAACAAGATAAGAACATTCCTTTATCATTTTTTTTCCTAAGGAACTTAATATTTTTCATTCATTCTTTGACAAGCTCATACATGTAGAGAATTTTTAGTCATTTTCACATCTCACATACCCCCTGCTCTTCTGCTAAAGCCATCTGCTTCAAAAGAAATGCCTTTCTTCTTTCATGCAAATTTTTGCATGACCTACAGAGTTTAATTAGGGTTGCTTGCATGAACATGGGTGGGAGGTTATTTACTGGAGCATAGATAATTATCAGTGGCTATATCTCTGAAGAACATGGCATTCCCTCCCCTAGCAACCATTACCTGCTTGGGGAGGGGAACCTCCTCCTCCCTTCCCTGATGAAATGTTGACAGGCCCAGAATTGTAGAGGTCGGGTCTTGTGCAGGGAATCAGAATCATACTGCAATGACATCATGAGCACTTAATCATGAGTGGTTTTTATATTTTCTCAGTCTCCCATTTCTGTATCTATAGATGTGATCTTGTGACTTTTTTGCTTTAGCTTATTATGACTAAACAGTTCTCATACTACATGTTGAACTAGCCTTGTAATACAAAAGATAACTTGTAATATAAAAGATACAATTATACTTCATTCACTAACCTGGGGATCAGGATTGTATATTTATGACTTTGATAAATATCATAGTTTGCAGTTTTGTTTTTAAATATCTTTATCTGGTCTTGGTGTTAGAGAGTAATGAGTTAGGAAGTATTTACTTGGCTTCTAAAATCTGGAAAGGATTCAAATGAGTCTGAAATTCTTAACTGGTTTAGAATTACTAAGTGAACCATATGGTTTAGTTTTAGATAGTTAGTCATTATTGATTTAGCTTCTCTGATAGATGTTGTTCTATTTAACTGTATATTACTTCTTGTAGGAGTTTTAAAAAAATACTTTTTTCTGCTTTTTGTTGAGAATTTTAAATGGTCTTATTGCTTTTTTTCCTCCTTTGTATATTCATTACACTTTCAAATAAAGTTCCAATATGCAACTACAAGATTTACAATTCTGTTTTCAAATAGCACTTTACTGCCTTAGAGATTGTTGTGTCTGATTCTTTTTGGTAATAAGATAAAGACAAGTCTGATTCTTCTCTTTGTTCTTATTATCATTGCTACATGTATTTCACAGGTACAAATTGTACACATATAATTTCACAATGTATTGTTATTTTTAAATAACTGTTTTCTTTAATTAATGCAAAAGTAGTCTTTTTTTCTTTTTGGTTTTTCAAGACAGGGCTTCTCTGTGTAGCCCTGGCTGTCCTGGAACTCACTCTGTAGACAAGGCTGGCCTTGAACTCAGAAATCTGCCTGCCTCTGCCTCCCAAGTGCTGGGATTAAAGGCATGTGCCACCACTGCCCGGTTAAAAATAGCCATTTTTTTAAATCTTATTTGATCCTTCAGTGATGATTTTTGTCTTTTTGACTCTTGTCTTTGTTGATTCTAGTTTCTGACCTATCTTTTAACAATTTCTACAAACTATATTTATTGGCAACACATTTCATGAATTGTTTCAATTTACGCAAGCGTTTCCCTTTTTCCTTGAATGGGTGATTTTGTGGAGTATCCAACTCTGTGGATTTTTCACTTGAACTTCTTTAAATAACTTTTTTTCCTCCACTCTTTTCTTACGCAGTTTCTAAGCCACAGCAGTCTTTGTTTCAACCTTTTTGTTAGCATCCTCTCATTGCTTATAGTGTCACATTTGATAGAGATAATTTATTTCAAAACTATCATGTACTTCTTTACATTTACCTACTTCTATTCTCTCCTATTAGATGTTTCCATTGAAACACCTAAATAGCAACATGACCATCAATGAACACACCAGTTTCTTCTCCTATTTCTCTGTATCTGATTTTTCAACTACTTTAAACACACACACACACACACACACACACACACACACACACACACAAAAACCTTCAAGCCAGAAAACTCAATCCACCTTTAACCCAACTGTACCTTCATTACCACCATCCAATTTAAAAGTAATTTTAAGACTCAGAATCGAAGGGCTGGAGAGTTGTCTCAGCTGTTAAAAGTATGTACTGTTCTTGCAGAGGACCCTAGTTTGGTTCTTAGCTCCCAGATTCAGTGGCTCACAACTGCCTGTAACTGCAGCTCCAGGGATCCTACACCCTCTTCTGGCCATCTCAGGCACTGTACTCACATGCACATACCCAGACAAACACACACACACACACACACACATACACACACACACATGTATACATAATTAAAAATAAAATAAATATTTAAACAAAGTTCAGCTTTCAATTTTGTTTCTATTTCATTCATATCCTTCATCACTATGCTAGACCTGATCTCTTTCAATTTTTATGTAGTTTTTGCAACAATCTACTTTTCCATGAAGAGGCTTTCTAAATACTAACCTCAGAAAGTCAATGTTCCATTCAAAATCTATTAAAGAGGAGCCAATGAGATGGCTCCATTTAGAAAGGTTACTTGCTACCAAGCCAGGCAATCTGATTCAATCCCTGATACATATGCTATAGAAAGACAGAATCAACTCCCATAAGTTGTTTTCTGATCTCTATGTGGGCATTGAATACACACACACATAACCATATCCAACTCTATATACAAGTAGACAAAAAATATTTTTAAGTGAGTCAATGTATTTATGCTGTGTCTTTCAATAATTTTTCTCTCTTAGCATGGTCCTATGGTCCCCAAATATCTGACCTAAGCTCCTGAATAATATTCACAATACTTAATTAAAAGAATATCAGCCTACCTCCATTAGGGTAAAAGTTCACAAGTCAGGTGTTATGGGTTTAATTGGGTCCCCTCAAATTCATAGGTTAACCTTGTATTCAAAGATCATAAGATATAACTACTCAGAAATACATACTTCAGATATGGGATGTTGTTGATATAATTAGTTAAAATGAGGTTATATTGGTTCCTGATGGAACAGAAACACTGATGTGCATAGAGAGAAGACAGTATGAAGAGATGCTGGAAGAAGACAGGTTATCTATCTACATACTAAAGCATATGATGAAACTTTCCTTTTTGCACAGCTCTCAAATAAATCCTGCCATCATTTTGACTTTGTGGTTGTAGTCATCTGAACATTGTAGTAAATCCTTGTTCTTTCAGTCACTTGATTTGTGGTCCTCTAATTCAGCACAACATGGAACATATCTGCATTGATTATTCTGATATCCCACATTTCCAACACAATTTCAAGCACATGTGGTAATAGATGGTCTATATCTATTGAATGATTGAATGAGTGCTTCTAGTTATTCTAAGGTAAAATGATACATTAGGCAATCAGGTTAGAACTATTCAGTGAGGCATAATTGTTGAAACATCAATGATATCTAAGTGAAACCTAACTTTCAAAGCAAGGCATGGTGGATCAAACTTGCAAAACTCAAAACGGTGATACAAGAGAATGGCCATGAGTCTGAAGCTAACATGAATTATTAGTGTGTTTTCCAGTGCAGCCTGTACTTTTACAGTGAGACTTCATCTCAACCAAACCAAACAACAAAATGAAATTAAAATTTAAAAGAAATACTATAACTGGAAATTGAAGGGCAATGTTTTTTATCAAGTTCCATCACATTCAGTACTAATTAACCAATTAGGAAAATGGAGAAAAGTTTTCATCTGGGAAAAAAGAAATACTAAGGATCATTTCTCAGAATAATAACTTATTTTGAGTATGCTCTATCAGCCTTATCTTTCCATTTGTGAGTCCTTCAAACTGTAGTCATCTGCATAATGGAAACCTTTGTTGTCAAAGGAAACTTAAACACAGGGAGAGGAAGGGGCTTTGTTCCTGCATCAGAGGTACCAGTCAAAGGAGACTGGACTACTTTTTGAGTACATCTCTCCATGAATCAACCTGAGAGTTCCAACTTCCCCTACAGAGCACTTAACAGGCTAAGTATGGAAACCATGTTCAAAGTTCCAGAATAAAATGTATTGGTTCATTCAACTTTATTCAATGTTCTTCAGGTTGAGGTTGTTCAGCTAGCATATGGCATGCAGATTTCTTAAAGAAAAGTGAATACTGTAACTCTGTGAACATTCTAAATAGTCTTTCTCTCAAGTTTACTGCACATTAAAGTTAACCACCAGTGTGAGTGTGTGTGTGTGTATGTGTGTGTGTGTGTGACAGAGAGAGAAAGAGGGTGGGGAGAGAGAGAGAAAGAAAGAATGCCTATGGGAGCATATGTATGTGTGTGTGTGTTTTTGGATATATATGGATACATGTCAGTCATCAAAGAATGGAGACTACTTGAGTGCAGCCACTTCAAATGCAGTTCTTTTTTGGTGATTGCTGTTTTCCACAGTTTCAGCATGAATCAAGTCTTTAAATGCATTCAATGTTCATATTTGTTAATAAAAATTTGTAATCTCACATAAATCCTCCAGATTTAGAAGCTAAGTTGCAACCCATTTTCACACTTGCATCAAAATTAAATCATCACACACCCCTACCACTCAGGTCTTAGAGACATTTTCAAATGCTGATCTGTTCTTGGTCTAAGGCCTGAGCTCTACAGTGGGACTGAACTCGAGTTCTCCTTATTTAAGATATTGTATGCATCATTTTCTTGGCACTCAAACTCTATATCTGCAGAACAACAATGGATGGCATATGTTTCCACATTTTGTATTTCCCATCCTTTTGCCATGCAGAATAGACTCTTGCATTGAGTCATTCAGAGCCTCCTACTTTAGCATGCAACAAAGTCAAAGATATCCAGAATTGGTGAATTTTGAAAGAGTTTAAAGATAGCTTCCCATGCCCCTTATCCCCTGAGCACTCCAGTTTGCAAACTCCTGCTGCCATACTGGTAACTCCAGGCATGACTCCTGCCTAAGTCAGAGGTGTTTTACTTTGCTAAAGTGTATTGATATCCCAGGATGCTTCCTCCATCACCAAAACATTTCATAACCTATGCCAAATGTCACTCTTTCCCCATCATCATGGTAAACAGAAAATTGAGAAGTGAATGTGCTAGGTAAAAACAAAAATTAAATTCATGACAACAGTCTAGAAACATCTACAGTGCAGACCTTACAGCAGTCAACTTTGGTGACTTTGGGTGACCCTGGGTGACCTGTGAGTGAATGACTAATTCAGTCTTTCATCTCCTCATCTACTTTTCTGTTTAATTGTATGGTTGGTTTTGATGTTAAGGTTTTGTTCTCCAATTGGTTTTTGATTTGTTAGTAAAGAAGCCATGGGCCAACTGTTGAGCAGAAGGAAGAAGTGGGCCTTCTGAGTCTCTGGAAGCAAACGAGGGATGCAAGGAAAGAAGACTTGGATTTGTCATGTTTTTGGTGGAGAAAAGTTGACCAGTCTTGTGAGATCTCAAAACAGAGTGGCCAAAGATGGCACTCCTACAGGCGAGTAGTCAGGGGTGCATAGCAAGGATTAGTTGTAATTGAATAACTAAAGTTTAGGGCTGGTGGAGGAATATGGAGATAAGAATATTGATAAGGGCATGCTTTTCTTGGCTAGAGATAGTAGAGCAATTGTGTCAAAAGGCAAGTTGAAATTGAACAAGTGTACATGTTTGTATTTTCATCCAAGGATCCAATACTCTCTGGGTGGGAGCTGGTAGTTTGATCTGTTCCAGGATTTAGGATGCAAAGCAAGATGATGAGACAAGACATACTAGTCCAAAAGGAATCTGAATGTCAATATTTCTTGTGTTTTCTGAAAGGCAAGTCAGTTTTACAGATTCTGTTATGGTGGACATCCACATCAACACTGATCAATCGGCCCTTAAGGTGGCTTGTGTGAGTATTCATGGGAAATTCCTCAGATAGTCTGATACAACTAACATTAAATGAGTGTGTGTGTATGTGTATATGTTTGTGTGTGTGTGTGTGTGTGTGTGTGTGTGTGTGTGTGTGTATGTGTGTATACATGTGTATGTGTTGTATGATTGGGCATGTTTATGAAGGGGTATATGTGGAGGCTAGAAGTTACCATCATGTGTGTTCCTCTATTGCTTCCACCTTAGTTTTTTACAGTCTTTCACTGAGTCTGAGACTTACTGATTGGGCTAGACCAGCTAGCCAATAAGTTTCATGAACCTTCTGTTCTCCACCTACCCAGCACTGAGATTGCAGGTGACTTTGGCTTTATACAACTTTTTACATGGCTTCCAGGAAATGACCGAACCCTGTGCATGTGTGGCCAGCACTTTACTGATGAAGCTATCTCACTAGACCTTAGAAGCATTATTTTTCAAAATACTTAAATGTTCTTAGCTCTTTGCTTGAATCAGAGTTCTTAAAATAAGTACAAAGAGGTTGGGTAAAAGCACTTGCTAAAGCCAAGTTGAAAATCTGAGCTTAACCCCTGGATCTACATGATAGAGGGAGAGAATCTACTCCTACAAGTTGTCCTCTAACCTCCACATGCAGAGCATGCATACCAACCCACACCCCCCAAAAAATAAATAAATATATTTTATTAGATATTTTCTTTATTTACATGTCATATGATTTTTCTTTTCCCAGTTTCCCCTCCCAGGAACAAAAAAACAAACAAACAAACAAAAACAACAAGAACAAACCCCTGTTGCCTCCCCTCTCCCTTTGCTTGCCACCCCACTCTCTCCCACTTATTGGCCCTGGCATTCCCCTACACTGGGGAACAGAACCTTCACAGGACCAAGGACCTCTCCTCCCATTGATGATTGATTTTGCAATCCTCTACTGGCAGCATGTGTATAATATTTTTAAAGTACAAGCAGCAAAGAAGAGAAGTAAGGCATAATTAAATAGAGGTAGAACTCAAAAAATATGAATAAACTTTCCCTAATAAAAATGAACTCAGGAATCATGCCATAAGCAAATAAAAATCAATGTGTGTCCTGTGTGTCCTGGAGGACTGAAGACTGGATTACAGAACTCACCATGGCTGGCTGGAGTTCTCCTTTAGAAGAAAGGTCATGGCCTCCCATTGTTTTGTTAGCTCGGTACTGGGATAATTGTTTAATACACGAGCCCTGCACATACCACTTGGTAGAATATCTAAGCCTAAAAGTTGGCCTGTGGTTTTATTGGTCAATATTTTTGTCAATTTTAGGTGGGGGGCTGGGGGTTGAAGCATGAGAAACAAAAGCAATTTTCTCTCTTCAGTATTGACTTTCATGATAACGTCTGCATGAAGCCTGCAGGGAAACTTGGGACTTAGAACCCTTTTTCAATTAGCAGAGGAAAACCAAAGAGAATTTCCAGTAGTGACTTAATTAATCCAAATACAGCAGGGAGCTCATCCTAGTAGTAAGAGTAAGATAGAGAGGGAGAATGCCCAAAATACACTTCCTACATTAGACTTGAAAGCCAAGTGGCCAAAGGTCATTCTGCTTGTCTAGCTGAACTTCAGTTGCCCTGTTCTAAAAAGTAAATAAATGACATTTGATTCAGTTCAGTAAAAGGAAGAATATTTACTGAATACTTCTTGTTTTAATAGCATTCTTAAAATAGAATAAGGGGCCTGCCAAAAGACAAGGCTCCTAATCGTAATCTAAGTCCAGCCTTACATTTGTTCTTCTCATGTCTTCCTTGATGTAAAGAACAGTTACATATTTTTCTTCATTTTCATATATTCTTGCTCTTCTGGATGGGAGCTATTGTATCAATGCTGCTGACACAACATTAATGGGACCAATTCCAATTTTTAATTCTCTCTCTCTCTCTCTCTCTCTCTCTCTCTCTCCCTCTCCTTCCCTCTCTCTCTCTCTTTTCTCTCTCTCTCTCTCTCTCTCTCTCTCTCTCTCTCTCTCTCTCTCTCTCTCTCTCTCTCTCTCTCTCTCTGTCATCACTCACAGCTTGTAAGATTACCTAGGTTGATTCTACTATAGTCTTCAAGTGACTGTCATTGAGGCATGTGCATACATTTTGGTTTCTGGCTAAGATTCCAAGGAGCTAATAGTTGGTTGGAAATCTTTTAAGAGAAAATGTTCCAGGGTGATAAAACTCCAAATTGATACAAAGGGAACACGTTCATCTCTCACAGGGTAAATCCAGCCCTGACAAAGTGGGGGAAAAACTGCTATGCAGCAACTCTATCCTTGTGGGGATATGTCAACCAAGCTCAGAGGAAGACAGTTCACAATAACTGCGGGTTTCTCTTGTTCCCCCGATTGGTGCTTTATCATATATTTTTCCAATTAAAATGCAGATTAACTACTATAAAACATAAGAAGTTGGTCTGAAATTAGAAGGTGATTCCAAAAATCTATTAGATAATATTATTAGTTTAGGTATATTGCTGTTGGGTGGAAAAGATAGCTCAGTTAGTAGATTACCTGCCATACAAGCATGAAGATGAGTCCCTCTTACATACATAAAAAGCTGGGTGTGACAGTACATAATTACAGACTTAGTGCTGGGGAAGCAGGAGACAGGTGATGGCTGGGGCTTGTTGGCTAGCCAACAAGTCCTAATAAGGTGATGGGCTCCTGGAGAAAGATGGCATAGGTTGACCTTCAGTCTTCATATGCACAAATACACATGTACACTCAGAACACCACAAAGGGTCATGGCCTGTTTTGACTTGTACATATCTTTCTTCTCCACTTGCATAAAACCTAATCCACAAAGAGTAAAGCCTTCCTTGGGAACTTTGGTAATGTCCTAAGAAGACTGACTATCTACTATGGTATATCAGAGTTTCCCGCTACTCTCCTCTTTGATAAAATTTCTTACACGCCAGTACAATGCTGGATTCATTTGCTGTCTTGGTAGCCAGAAGAAATGAGAGGAGAACCACCTTAGTTTAGCAAGAACTTTCAAGCATAATGTTATCACAAAGCACACTAAGGCTAAGCATATTCTTTGAACTAATGTAACTATCACAAAGCAATCCAACAATAAATGTTTTCAGTAAATAGTATAATTTACACTTACATATTCTATGCAATTACTTCAATACATTCCACAAATATTTGTCTATAGATAATGGATTACTTTTAAACCCTTACTTTCCCTAGGTCGACCTCTGACTCGGATGTACATTTAGTCACATCTGTCTTCTTTTGTCAGGCCACAGGCTCTTTGTAAAAGGAAAGTCTGTTCAAATCCTTGTGTCTAGAAGGCAGGAAAATAATTATTTTTTAAATAAATAATCAATCTGAAAAGAGGACTGATGATGCTCAGACCCATCACTAGCAGAGGTCATAGGTCTTGTGGATTGCATGGTAGTTGCATGATTAATCAAATGAAGGAAATAACTTGAGGTATAAGGTAAACTGGGAAGTGAGATAAGGAAAGTTTACAAAAACAACTCTCAAATGCTTTCTATGACTAAGAAACATGAAGTATAGTCAGGATTCAAAACTCAGCTCTGATAGAGAGACAATGCTATTCAAACAGAGGAACTGAGTCTAGAGCACAGAATTATTAAAACGTTGCTTACTGGTTAAAAGGGTATGTTACTTAGCTAAGAATCAGGAGAAGGAGCAATAAAGAAAGTATGGGAACATGATCAGTTCTGACCACAGACAGCTGGATGGTAACTAGGGAGAAGCAAGGGTGGAAAATCTTTTCTCCAACAAACAGGTGTGTTCATTTCACAATAGCTTTGCCACTTCTTCAGTACTTGCCTGATGCCTGTAAGAACATAGATTCATTCCAATGACTATATAGCTTATGAATACTCAGCCTGGATATCTTGAAGATTCTGGCATGGCTTTACCCATCCTATCAAAGCACATGGACATCAGAGCCTCTACCCTATACCAACTGGAGACCAGACTCTTTTCACATCTGTGTCTTCTTTGGATTCACAAGCACTTGGAAAAATACTTAGGGATGACTAGATAAGGGATTGTATCATAGCCAATCACAATTATCAACTCAGCCCCATTAACATCAAAACACACACACACACACACACACACACACACACACATGCACGTACACATACACACCACACACACTTAAAAATATATCACATATATATATATATATATATATATATAAAATCTATTAACAACAACAACAACAACAACAAAACCCCACACTTCTAATCTTAATGGGAGTAAGAAATAGCTTATTCTGAAACAATTCTGTGTGGCCATGAACTAGAAATATAGATTTAGGTCACACCAAATTCCATGTTCCAACAAAGAAGCAATTTCATGAACCTTTTGTAGTTTTATAAAACAGAAAGTCATAAATCAGGGCAAGGTTAAAATCCATTGGTGGGTACACTGGAGATGTGCTTACAGTCAAGATGGGGAAAGCTTTTTCATAGGCCTACAATGCTCTCTGGTTGCATTCTTAGATTTTGGACTGGTGGAAGCTAGTGGTCTGTTTGGTTAATATATTCCAAAAGAGTTTTGAACCAGGATGTTAGTTCTAACACAGCGTTGGATAAGGAATAACTTGTGGGGATGTGGGTAAAATCATCCTAGGATAAGGTGATTTGCCTCTGAACCTGCAACATTCCAGTCTCTCCACAATCTTACAGTTCTTAATCAGTTATCTAGTCTTTCCAGACACAGCTGCTCTGCAAGAGTTCTCAATCACAAAACTCATATTTACTTCAGTAAGAGATTTAAAGCTTTCAGGGTTGTACACATTCTGCATTCCTCTGTCATAGACTCATGTGCTTATTCTTGGAAGCTATTTGGTTCTGCTTTGAAGTTTTTCGAAGTAGCCCTCATTGCCTACTGTAAATCTAAGTTCAGGAAACAGATGCTGTATCACAGAAAATACTAAGGTAGCATGAACACCAATGGAAGTTATTTCTTCAAGGTATAATTTCTCCTCAAGTTTGCTCGTGAGAGGTTTAGCAGCCAAGGCACCACTGCTCTTTTGAGGCCAGGAAGGGAAGAGTAGGAAAAGAGAGGTAGCTACCCTTAAGGAACTTTGATAGGACATCCTATATTTGAGAATCATAAAAGACTGGACAGCTTAAAAGTAATTTCATACTTTATGAATGCTGTGCATTTACAGAGGAGTGTGCCAGTCATAACATCCAGTGCTGAGTTCAACAGAGAGGAAGGCTGTGCTTTTACAGAGGAGTGAGCCAGTCATAACATCCAGTGGTGAGTTCAACAGGAAGGAAGGCGAGATGACAAAGCTCTCAGGGGAAAGTTAGGTGATTGGATTAGCCTAGTAAAGTTTTGGTTTAATTAAGTAAAGTAGTGTTCCAAGAAAGTTTATCCTATAAGCAAGTTCTAAATTTAAATGTGAAGAAGTGAAACACATTCATATCTGTTCCTATTAATAGATACGTCACCTATCATCATGAAAGTCAAGCAAGAAAATATCCTTGAAGAAAAAAAAAACTGACTAAATGATTCAATACCTTCACAGCCAACATAATATAGTTCTAATCTTATTGGCTGATATTTTTTCATCTCCTTTATCATCTGATACTACCTACTATGTTTCTATGTAGCATTTTTGATTTATATTTTCTTTCCTTTTCTAGACTACTAGATTTTTTTTTTCTCCTCTCTGATGTGTTTATTTTACAGGCTAAAGGGATTTCACTTCAACATTTATAAATCCTCTTGCAAACAACTAGTTTAGAAAAGTCCACAGATGGCCACCGGAGCTCTTGGGGCCTGGACCACCAGCCAAAGAGTACACTTGGAGGGTCCCATGACTCTGGCTGCATATGTGGCAGAGGATGACCTTATTGGATGTCAGTGGGAGGAGTGGTCCTTGGGTCCAAGGGTGTCTGATGCCCCAATGTGGGGGGAATGCCAAGGCGGAAATATGGGAGTAGGTGGGTGGGGAAGTGGGGGACCACCTTCATAAAGGCAGGGGGAGGGGGAATGGGATGGGGGGGTTTCTAGAAGGGGAGACCTGGAAAGGTGAAAACAATTGAAATGTAAATAAAGAAAATATCCAATTAAAAAAATCCCCCCAAATAAATAAATTATAATTTATGACCTTTAGAAAAGATAGGAAAAGTCCACAATTTGCAATCTCATTGGTGTCATCTCAATGGCCTCCCACTATGCACGATAACATTCTTCTTCATACCACTTCCTGTCCTCTCCCATCATTCTCCATTCTCTGTTGCCCACTGGTACTTGTCAGTGATAATTCCATGGAAATCTCTCAATTTACATTTGACATACATAATTATATATGCTCACAGAAATTATTTTGAAATTACCTTTAAGACTGAGAAGGTCAGAATATTAAGGTGATCATTTTTCTGCAGAAGAGAAGCATGAGGAAATATCTCCTACTGGTACATGGCAATGGAAAAGACTCTACAGGTTTAGAAGTACCATCGTACATTACTATGCAAGGCAGGGTTCTGAAAACAAATAGACATGTAGTTTTGCTGAATTGTATGTTTCTTTGTTTCCCTTTTTCTATTTTCTCTTCCTTTTCACTATTATTTGAACTGAAATTCTCTATGCCTGGAGCCTGCATTGGAAGAGGCATTCATTATTTATTTGGGTGATTTATAGAGTGTCTCATATGGCAACTACTTATTGAATTTTAAAATTAAACATAAATTACATAAGTTAGTCACAATATGCAGTATATAAACTGCTTCTGCTACTACTGGGCACAGATTGATATAGCAAGCTACTGAAAATGAGGAAAAATACCAACTAGACAGAGGCTATATCAAATAAATCCTCTTTGCATTGGGATGTGGTAAGTGCAAGTTTCAAATAGGAGAGTAGGGGCTACTTAAACAAACATTTATCTATAAACAGCAAATAATATACACATTCACACACACACACACACACACACACACACACAGAGAGAGAGAGAGAGAGAGAGAGAGAGAGAGAGAGAGAGAGAGAGAGAGAACTGAGAACCACAACCAATCCAAATGGAAAGTTGAGAAGCTCAGTCTAAATGGATACATCTACAAAATGCTCCCCTATCTAAGCCTCAGGGAACATTCCAGAGGATGGGGCAATGAAAAGTATAAGCGCCAGAGGATCAGGGAGTTTGTTTTGGGACTGTGTCTCCTAATAATGCCAGAATCTACACCATGAAGTCTAACCAATCTGACTGCCTAAACATGAACGGAATAGGAACAACAGCAATAGACATTGCAAAAAGGCAGTATGGGGATGAGGGAGCCCAAGAGGCTCAACTCTACATAAAGAACTACAAGCAGATAAGGAATGCTCAGAGTGAGAAATAGTTATCTAATATCAAAGGCCAGCCCTTGAAACATATAAACAAGTAACAATATATAGCCTGAATAGGTTACACCTAAGAGATGTCATAGTTTGAGTTTTACTGTTGTGAACAGACACCATGACTAAGGCAACTTTTATGAGGATGACATTTAATTGAGGCTGGCTTACAGGTTCAGAGGTTCAGTCCATTATCATCAAGGCAGGAGCATGGCAGAGTCCAGGCAGGCATGGTGTAGTAGGAGCTGAGAGTTTTATATCACCATCTGAAGGCCACTACGAGTAGACTGGCTTCCAGACAGTTAGGATGAGGGACTTAAGGCCCATACCCGAAGTAACACACCTACTTCAACAAGGCCACACCTTTTAATACTGCCACTCCCTGGGCCAAGCATATACAAACTGTCACAGGAATGTGTGTGTGTGTGTGTGTGTGTGTGTGTGTGTGTGTAAGAAAGGAATGATGCATTATATTATAAACCCAAAACAAACAAAGAAACAAACTTGGTTAATATGGTAAATTTTACAATGTCTGTTTTAATTCTATGTGAACTATTACATTATGTATTTAATCACATGTTTATTATAATAACACTAGACTGACTTTTCCAGTTGCATGTGTACTTTAGCCTTTTGTCTTTCATTAAACCATAATTAAAGAAAATAGTAAAAGAGAGAGGGTCTCATCGTCAAGCCCCCATTGGCCTGGGACTCCATATGTACACTCAACTGGTCTTAAACTCAGAGATATTTTGTTCTATTGATTTAATCTCAGAGAGGCTTTCCTTGTAGCTTTTTAGATGGTGCCAGATTTGGGGACAACTTTCTGTCATTATAAAAATATAAGATACCAGATCTTTCTGCTTGAAGACATGTGCCGCCACATCTGACTCAGAAGCTCTTATAAGCAGCTCTGACATACACCAAAAAAAGGCACATACACATTGATGCATCTTTTAGAAACTCAAGATACACCAATGATAATAGATAAATGATTGTCCCCACATAGGAGAGAAGAGTTTTACTTATGTAGTTTGTTGTAGGAGGAAGGAAAGCTTTCCAAAAGAATGTATATTGATATGGAAGACAACAATAATCCGAAATCTGCTAACTTTGATGAGGGTACTAAATTTATGGTCCAATTTATGTTTGGTCCAAAACAGGAAACAGACACAAACACAAAGCAAAAATATGTGCTCTTGAGGATGGCCAAGTTGGTCATCAATGGGAGGAGAGGCCCTTGGCCATGTGAAGGTTCTATGCCCCAGTGTAGGGGAATGCCAGGACCAGTAAGCAGGAAGGGGTGGGGTTGTGAGCATGGGGAGGGGGGAGGGAACAGGGGTTTGTTTTAGTTTTTGTTATTTTATTTTATTTTATTTTATTTTATTTTATTTATTTGGAGGGAATCTGGGAAAGGAGATATTGTAAATAAAGAAAACATCTAATAAAAAATAAAAATTAAAAAAATTAAAAAATAATGTGCTCTCATGTAGCAATAACTTCTACTGGATAAACTTCTACCAAAGAGGGATGTTTGTTAAGACATAGGATATTCAAAAGGAGGTGGAACATTCCATGCTGCAAGGAAGATCATTAAACTCAGAAAGTTAACTCAAAGGCTTCAGGAAGTCCCTGAAGTTGATCAGATCCACTAGGCTTCAAAAATGAGAGACATGCTCAGACCATCCAAACTGCTTGGAGAGGATGCTTGAAAACCTGCTGAGTTGCCTGAAGGTTTTTCAGTATGTCCTATGCCCAGCTTTTGTGAACTTTGGTGAGGCATGTTTCTTTGAGTCATTTTTGTTCCTGCAACAGCTCACCCATAACTATTCCTATAACTATCCCCAATAAATTTATTGGTCCACCAAGTTGAACTTTGATGGGATCCTTAATTTTGTCTGTTATGGGCTTCCCATCTAGGATGTGTAGATACTTGTTCTCATCTCTCCATAAATAGTGCCACATAACACATAAACAAAAATATCATCACCCTCATCAGATCAAGGGACATCATAAATAATTTCTAGAAGCTATGATAAATAAAATATGCATTTTGGTGGGATGTAGTCATTCAGAACACAAACTGAGAAGGAATAAGAAAAAGATTAATATAAATATAACAAGATAGATGAGGCAATTGAAAATAATCACTTTAAAGTTGTCAGGCCTCAGATATGAACTATCAACATGAAAGTGTCATATGGACATTTTCAGGTAAACAGAAGCTGTGAGAATTGTATTGTCAGTTATCTGCAAGACTTCATACTGAGGGAAGATGATACACAATGGGTCCTTGGATATAGACTGAAAAAGAAGAAGTACTGAAAATATCATATACATGCCAAATAACAAGGCTTCTGAAATCTGACCTTCAACTTTCCTTACAAGTTAATTGGATTTTGAAGAAAAAAAAAACAGATAATGAAAGATTGCTTTTATCATATGTGAACTAAAATGTTTTACAACCCTATAACAAAAGATGGAGAGAAAGAGATGACAATATATTATTGTAAGGGCTATATCCCATATGTTATGGAGTGACATACTATTTGAAAATTGTCCATGGTAAATTAGAGATGAATTTTGCAAACAGGGGAGCAACTGCCAAAACCAGCCACATAAATGAAAACAATAGTCTTTAATCTAATGAATTCACAAATGCTCTCGAATCATTCTCTCGGTGGTAATCAATTCTTCAGATTATCCAGTCTCTCCTTCTGCCACTGGCCTGAGTAATATAAAATACCCTGTGGAGTGAAGAGCAGCATGATAAGAAGGGAGACAGGCTGTAGCTTTTCTAAAATCCATGATGCTGCAGACACTAAAGTGCTTGAAAGAAAAAAAAAATTCTATAAGGATCAGCAGAGATAAGATGATGAATTAGGCAGTCTGCTTTGAGTCTTTGTTAATCCTAATATATAAAAACGGTTGTTAAATGTAATTACCTGACTTCACTGCATTCCCACTTGCCTTTCAGAACCATCTCTTCTTAAAGCCTTTCACCTTCTTCATCCCTAAACTGGCTGGACCATGTTGTTATTGAGGTAGAAGGCACACATTCGTTTAATGTTTTGGAAAAAAAAAACCTGTTATTTGCCATATAGAGTCATAAACTCTAGGCTCTTTTCAGTCTCTAACTGAGCAAGATTTCATTAGTCACTGAAGTTAACTGGATTTTTTTTTTCTGTAAGGCTTTCTGAGCTTATTTGTCTGACAGATATTCTTGGTTGCTGACATTATTAGATCTGGAGTCATTTAAGAGACATACCCCTGGACTTGTCTATAAGCCTGCTTTCCGAAAGGATAAACTGAGAGGCAGATCCTCTCACCCCTAGAAAGAGCAGCACCTTCTGGAAAAACCCAGACATAAGGAAGTCACTCACTGGTGAGTGGACTTACTCTGTTCATCCCTCTGCTATGCTCATTTCCTGCTCACATCATAATTCAGCTTTTCCAGCCTTCCAATGCAGGCTGAAGACCTGAGGTTCTCCAGTAATCCTCTAGGCTTTGAGGATTGAGTCTGATGAGGTATTCAGCATTGTGGAATGAGTATTTCCTGGGTTCTTAGCCAATCCCATGAACAGACAGCTGTTATTTGACTACCAGTCATCCATCACTTTGACCTTTTATTCTTAGGAAGTCCTAAAGTACCCAAAGATTCAAAATTACACTATTGAAAACTCACTTGTGAATCTAAACTTAAAGGTTCCTCCTGTATCCTATTGAGTCTCTTCTATCCATTACAGTAAAACCTTCACACCAGTGAGGTAACTTTTGAAAATTGGCTTGCTCACAACTTTGACTATAATTAAGATAGCTTCCAAGAACAATGGTCTTATGAATACTTTGACAGGTGAGTGCTCAATAGACATTTTATATATCTATAGTGCCAAGTGTTTTCTTCCTGGAAAACCCATATCTTTGACACTGCAAGAGTCAGTTTCGGTACAGTGACAGGCAGCTGGATCAATGGAATAGAATTGAAGACTCAGAAATTAACGCACACACCTATGGTCACTTGATGTTTGAAAAAGGAGCTAAATCCAGCCAGTGAAAAAAAAAGACAGCATTTTCAACAAATGGTGCTGACTCAACTGGTGGTTAGCATGTAGAAAAATGCAAATCGATCCATTCCTATCTCCTTGTACAAAGCTCAAGTCCAAGTGGATCAAGGGCCTCCATATAAAACCAGATACACTGAAAATAATAGAAAAGGAAGTAGGGAAGAGCCTCGAGCACATGGGCATGAGAGAAATTTTTCTGAACAAAACACAAATACCTTATGCTCTAAGGTCAAGAATTGACAAATGGGACCTCATAAAATTACAAACCTTCTGTAAGGCAAAGGACAATGTTGATAGGACAAAATGGCAACCAACAGATTGGGAAAAGATCTTTACCAATCCTATATCTGTAGAGGGCTAATATCTAATATATACAAAGAACTCAAGAAGGTAGACTCCAGAAAACCAAATAACCCTACTAAAAAATGGGAACAGAGCTAAACAGGGAATTCTCAACTGAGGAATACTGAATGGCTGAGAAGCACCTAAGGAAATGTTCAACATCCTTAGTCATCAGGGAAATGCAAATCAAAACAACCCTGAGATTCCATCTCACACCAATCAGAATGGCTAAGATCAAAAACTCAGGTGACAGAAGATGCTGGTGAGGTTGTGGAGAAAAAGGAATATTCTTCCATTGCTCTTGGGATTGCAAGATGGTACAACCACTCTGGAAATCAGTTTGATGGTTCCTCAGGAAACTGTACATAGTACTACCAGAGGACCCAGCTATACCACTCCTGGGCATATAC
>NW_022196912.1:104718430-104721968 GCF_008632895.1 Mastomys coucha
TTATAATAGCCAGAAACTGGAAACAACTCAAATGTCCCTCAACAGAGGAATGGATACAGAAAATGTACTATGTCTACACAATGGAATACTACTCAGTTATTAAAAACAATGAATTTATGAAATTCTTAGGGAAATTGATGGATCTGAAGAATATCATCCTGAGTGAGGTAACCCAATCACAAAAGAACATACGGTATGCACTCACTGATAAGTGGATATTAGCCCAGAATACTGGAATACACAAAGTTCAATCCAGAAACCATAAGAATCTCAAGAAGAAGGAAGACCAAAGTGTGTATACTTCATTCCTTCTTAAAAGGGGAAACAAAATACACATGGAAGGAGTTGCAGAGACAAACTATGGAGGAGAGATTGAAGGAAGGACAATCCAGAAACTGCTCCACCTGAGAATCCTTTCCATATTCAATCACCAAACCCAGGCACTATTGTAGAGGCCAGCAAGTGCTGGCTGACAGGAGTCTGAAATAGCTGACTTCTGAGAGGCTCTGCCAGTGCCCACCTGATGAATATAGAAGTAGAGACTCACAGCCATCCATTGAGCTAAGCACAGGGTCCCCAATGAAGGAGCTAGAGAAAGGACCAAAGGAGCTGAAGGGTCTGTAGCCCCTTAGGACAAACAACAATATGAACAACCCAACCACCAAGCAAAGAGTACACATGGTGGGACTCATGGCTCCAGCAGCATATATATATAGCAGAGGATGGCCTAGTCTGTCATCAGTGGGAGGAGAGGCCCTTGGTCCTGTGAAGGTTCTATGCCCCAGTGTAGGGGAATGCCAGGGCCAGGATGTGGGAGAGGATGGGTTGGTGAACATAGGGAGGGGGAAGGGAACAGGTTTTTTTTTTTTTTTTTTTTTTTTTTTTTTTGGTTTTTGTTTGTTTGTTTTGTTTTCAAAGGGGAAACTGGCAAAGGAGATATCATTTGAAATGTAAATAAAGAAAATACCTAATTAAAAAAAAAAGTCAGTTTCTCTGGCAGTGATTCTATTAGGCATGGGCAAGCTATAGTACATTACTCTTTTCCCAGAGGTTCTCAGCCAGAACCAGATAATTCAGATTTATCTTGGTTTGGTATCATGAATGCAGAGAATTTACAACATAGAAATATCAACTTGCCCAAATTTTTAGTCATATGGAGGCAGAGGCAAAATACAGAGCCACATTAAAGTGGGGGGATGAAGCACGAGCGACCAGTCAAAGCAGCAAGTATATGTGAGGTATAATGCCACCTCTTATTCCTTGATTCCAGGGCTCCCACATAGATGGCTGAATTCCTACACACTCAACTAAAAAATCACATGTGGATATTTCTTTTCATTTTGAAACTTTTTTGTTATGGTTGTTTTGAAATTGTGCTGGCTCGTTTTATGTCAACTTGGCCAGAACTAGAATTACCTGACAGAATGGAGCCTCAATTGAGAAAAATGCCTCCATAAGATCCAGCTGTAGGATATTTTCTTAATTAATGATTGATGGAAGAGGATTCAGCCCATTGTGGGTGGGACCATCCCTGGGAAGGTGGTCCTGGGTTCTTTAAGAAAGCAGATGGAACAAGTTATGAGAAGCAAGCCAGTAAGAAGCACCCCTCCATGGTCTCTGCATTAGCTTCTGCTTCCAGGTTCCTGCCCAGTTCTAGTTCCTTTCCTGACTTCCTTTGACGAAGACCAATGATGTGGAAGTATAAGCTGCATAAACTCTCTCCTCGACAAATTGTTTTTTGGTCATTGTATTTCACTGCAGCAGTAGAAGCACTAAGATTGAAGGAGCTAGAGAAAGGACCCAGGGAGCTGAATGGGTTTACAGCCCCTTGGGAGGAACCATAATATGAACTAACTAGTACCCTCAGAGCTCCCACGGACTAAACCACCAACCAAAAAGCACACATGGTGGGACTCATGGCTCCAGCAGCATATGTGGCAAAGGATAGCCTAGTCTGCCATCAATACGAGGAGAGGTCCTTGGTCCTGTGAAGGTTCTATGCCCCAGTGTAGGGGAATGCCAGGGCCAAGAAGTGGGAGAGGGTGGGTTGGTAAGCAGGGAGAGTGGGGAGCAAACAGAGATTTTTTTTTTTTGGAGGGGAAACCAGGATAGGAGATATCATTTGAAATGTAAATAAAGAATTATTATCTAATAAATTATTATCTAATAAATTATTATTATCTAATAATTATCTAATAAAAGTAAATTAATTAATTTTTTAAAAAAGACTAAAATAATGTCAGATTCACAATGGTTTCCAAATTAAAGTTCCATTGTAATCTCACCTTGCTATAGCCACAAGTTGTGGGTCTTTGCATTAATAATCATCTACTGTAAGAAGTTTCTCTGATGGCAATTGGGAGATGTACTAATCTTTGCTTATGGCAGTAAGACACTAGGAGTCTTTTTAGTATTATGCCCATTGAGCACAATAATAGTAATAGTTTCTTCCTTAGGTTCTATGACCCATCAAACCACAGATTCTTGGCCCTAGTAATGGCAGATGGGTAGGAACATATGGGTAGATCTTGGAGGAGTTAGAAGAGCATGTTGATGTGATGAAAACATTGTATAAAATTATCAAAGAAATAATAAAATATTGTTTTATAAAGCAGCTCCATGTTCATCACAGACAGTCCTCACTCCATTAATCTCCACCTATGTCTAGTGTGGCCTCCAGGTACTCTGAAGCCTCAGAACTTGGTTGATTTTGAACCTCTTTTATTAAAAAAGACAAGTCTTCAACCAAGTGTTGATGGAAGCAGAGGATGTTTAATAGAGAAGAACATCACATAAAAGAACAGACAAAACAGCTTGTGATCAGCCCCACACAATCCCTTCACAGAAAGAAAGCCAGCTCTCTCTCTCTCTCTTCTCCTGAGATTGCATGTCACATCTCAGTGATTCTTGGCTTGAAATAGGCATCAGAGAAGTAATGCTATTGTCAGAAACTCAAATGAAGGCAGGTTTAACCAGAAAAAATGAAAAGCAAAATAAAGTCTGAGAGGGAATACAAATCTTATCCTTTATGAAAGTGATTGTTTTTTTTTTTTTTCTCTATCAACAAGGGCTAGGTAGATCCAGGTATCCACAGCCAAAGACTTTAACTGAAATATGGCTCTTGTTGCCATAAAAATACCCAAGTATTTATAAAATTTTATATTCACATTTCTTTCACAATACAGGCAATTATTAGAATGGCTAGGTTTCACTGTGACTGATAAAAATATCCAAATAGTTATGCCTTTCAATTTGCTTTTCCAGAACAATATATACTCTATAGAGCTTATTTAGCATTCCCACACTCACTAGCACCATGGTTTCCTTACAACATATTCTACAATCCATTCTATATCTTCACGTTGCTTTTATCTTACAGTCTACAGAGGCTTTCTAGGCTGTGTTACACCTACCTGTGAGTCACAAATAAGAGAAAATTTTCTATCTCTATTAACAAGCACTTTAGACACTTTTTTTTTGATATTTTCTTTATTTACATGCGAATTTCTCCATTCCCAGTTTCCCCTCCAAAAAACAA
>NW_022196912.1:104722600-104763599 GCF_008632895.1 Mastomys coucha
GTGAAGGAATTAGAGAAAAGACCAATGGAGCTGAGGGGTTTGCAGCCCCTTAGGACGAACAACAACTTTAGACACTTTTATAAGTTGTATATGGCATTTTAATTTTTCCTCTTTGTCTATTTCTGTCTCTCTGTGTGTGTGTGTTCGCAGGCACACATACACATAAGTGCAGGATGTTAGGAGGCCAGAGAAGGATGTCAGACCCTCTGTGGTCATGAGCAGTTGTGACCTATCATATACCTGCTAGAAACCAAAATCCAGTCTTCTTGAAGAGCAGCAGTGCGCTTTACCACCGAGCCATCTCTCCTTCCCCAAACATTTTTGTTCATGTCTCATTTAACAGGAATTGTTTATACTGCCACTGCAAGCTTCAAGGTAGTCTAGGAAATATAGTCCATATTTGGTTGTTAAAGGAGGGGGTGATTGTTGAAAAGTCAATAGCTGCCTTTGTCATAGCTCCTATGTACTAATAGTAGCCATCTGTCACTTACAGCTACTCTAAATCTTTTGATCTAGCTTCCTACTATACTTTGTGTTTACCAGTTACTATCACAGCAAATCCCTAGTAAGAGTAGTTGAGAAGCCAGAAATGAAGCTAGAGAGAGGACAGAGAACTGTTGGGAGGGCTATATTCATTGTGTCAAGGTTGAAAGTTATAGATTAGGTTTTGGTTTCTTTTGGACTCAGATTAGAGAGAGATGAAATAAATGAAAGCATAATATGCTATGTTCAATATTATTTTAGCATGCAGGATAAAATACAATTATCAGTCATTGTCATTAAGGAATTTACAGTTTTGGAGAGAAATATCTTCAGTGCAAAGTAATGAAAGTTGTAGCCCCCTTTAATCTACAAAGTATTGTACATAATAACAGAATGAATTAGTGACACAAAGAAAAATGGAATCTAAAAGAAAAATTATTTTTGGAAGATGGGTAAATTCGAACCATACCTAGAAAAATAGTGGGAAATTCCTACCAAATTAAATGGTGAAAAACTCTTGATGTATATTAAACATAATAACTTCTATTTCTGAATTTTATTCTTAAAAAATAACATTATCCAGGAATGGTTATTGCCTCAGCTACATAGAAGGCTGAGGCAGGAGGATGGCTCAAGTCCATAATGAAAGAACCCCTCCCCCGTATACAAGACCCAACAAAACAAAAGAGAACAAAAACAAAATTAAAACAAAGCAAAAACAAAATAAAGAAGGTAACTAAGACTTAAAGATTTGTAAGTATATTCATTAAGATCTATTTGCATTTAGCAAATCTTTCATAGGCTAGTTTTTGTGAATTCCAAATCCCAAAAGATTGAGTCACCACCAGGCATATAAATATCATAGAAGATTTCCAATCAATCCTATAAGCTCAACTATGTGAAGATGAAGAAGCCACAACTTAATGCTCTAACCATTCCACCGGATTCTGATTAGTAATATTTAGTGTGTTTTCATCTTGTTTTTAAACATACCTATATTTTCCATAAACTATTACTTTATAACTAACTACCCCCATAGATAGTCTGAATCAACAGCAATTTAAAATCTCTCATGGGACTTCTGATTTACATGACTTTTATTGCATGTCTAAAGACTGGCATTTCCAAAACGGGCTCATATAGTTTCCGCACTGATGCTACCTGGGAGTTCAGCCGAAGCTTTCAACCACACTCGTCAGTATCTATTCACTGAGTCCTCTCCATGGAGCAGGTGGGATTCCTCCCAACATGGCAGCAAGGATCTAAGGACTGTTCCAAGTCACAAAAGTAAAGGTTATGGACTTTTTCAAGGATGAGCTTTAGAAACCATACAACTCAGTACTTGCCTTCATTCTGTTCAAAAATAGGTCACTAAACCATTATCAGTTCTAAGAACTGGCAATATCTGCCCTGTGAATTGATGGAAGAATACAAGATGGAAGAAATCATTTTAATCACCTTGTAAACATGATATTTGTCCTTGCCAGATGGAAAATGTCATTTTCTTGCCACATAAAAAAGAAATTTTCTATCCCCCATACCTTAACTCTCATCTTATATTAAAACCAAATTCAAAGTAAGATCTTGTTTCACTTTTATGTAATTAAGAATCATTTTAAGGAATCTTGGTTACAGAGGTGTATGAACTAGTTATTCTGTACTTAGGCTGACCAAACATTATGAGAGGAGAAGTGAAGATAAAACTATCGTGTGCATTCCCATTACAAGGTGGGAGGTTTACAGTACATAGCTGTCACCTGATTATAAAAATTTTGATATCTAGCCAGGCATCTGTTGGCAATCCTCCCTGAACCAGTATTAAAAAAAGTACATTAATTGGGGTCTGTCCTTGCTCCCTGGGAATGACTCTTGTCATTAAGGTAAATTTTTAGATTCTAGCCCAGTCAGTCATGCTTTCTTTTCCTTAAGAAGTAGCACCTTTTTGGGGGGTGAAGAAATGTCTCTCACCCGGCTTCCTGACCACGCAATATTAGGATTCAGAAGCCCTTTTTCGTTTTGAACTAAGTCCTTTTTACCGACGGTTGATGGTTCTTCTTCTGAAGATGTTTCTGGAGTCTGGGAAGATTCCTCTGGCTCTCACTGTAGTTATTGTCATTGTTCATGAGACTCACTCACTTGTGAGGGTTGGCATCCTTACATAAAAGTGACACTTAGAGGAGCTAAGCAAGAGACACTTTATTTAAAAAAAAAAATGTGATCTTCAATCTTAAGGCAAAGGCTTGAGAGCTGTAGAGCATTGCCCTTAAATTTTTGCAAGTTCTGTTTTCTACCTGAGGGAGTCTATTAAACACACACACACACACACACACACACACACACACACACACACACACACACACACACACACACACACACACACACACCCTTAAGTTTTAGAAGGCTTTTAAGGTTTCTAGATGAGAGAGTCTGGGAGTCACGGTCTTTTTATCTTTACAAGGTCTTAACAAAGCATCTTACAAACACATCCTTGACTTGACCTTGCTCTGAAAGCACAGAATACTAGTATTACCCTGGGTTTGATCTTCCCTCAGAACCATTTCTTGCCTTGCCAGTGTTTGCCATCTGGAGAGGCTTGGACTGAGAAACTGTTTTATTTTCCAACTTTGAAACTTTTAGATTGGAAAATTTTTTTCCCTCTGCATCCTGATTGAAATCCAAATTGCTTCTTCAGAGCTCTTTTTCTCATCGCTTTATTATCAGCAGTTAAAAGAAGCCAATTGACACTTTCAACATTCTGCCTAGGAACTTTTGCCAAATCTACCATTCACTGGTTTTATTTGTCTATGTTCAATGCCAATGCAGGATACACCACTGGCAAATCTCCCTTCACCATAGGACACTGCGTATCAGAGCTCTAGTCTCCATTGTCAATGTTCTCCTTGTCTTTTTGAGCATTGCTGAGTAGCCTTATTGCTCTTGGTATCTCTGTCCACCATCCAGCCCCTTCTAAGACAATGCCATGTATTTTAGGTTTACCATAAGATTCTGCTTCATCTCCCTACTACCCACCAACTAAGCATCTTTAA
Source organism: Mastomys coucha (assembly GCF_008632895.1). Taxonomy (NCBI): domain Eukaryota; kingdom Metazoa; phylum Chordata; class Mammalia; order Rodentia; family Muridae; genus Mastomys; species Mastomys coucha. The sequence continues at coordinate 104,726,131 of NW_022196912.1, forward strand.
ACCATGAAAATGTGTATATATCAAGATAGTATCAATTGATACTTGAGGTTCTGTCCCTGTGTTGGTGGTAGCTGGATAAGTGGAAAGTCAAAACATTGTCATTCATGCGAGTAGAAACTAGTACCACCTACTCATTTGATACTTTCATTTTAAAGTCCCTATTATCTTCTACATGAGTACCTCCACTTTGAGGGGCTACTTGACATGATTTTATCACATTTTAGTTGTTTCTTACTTTATCTCTATAAGATAAGAACATTTATTCACTCACTTATTTAGAAAATAGCATTGGAAAATCTGTGCATAGAAACCTATGATTGAGTCCAAAGATAAAAATGTCCTACTTTTAAAAGTTTTGATTCTTCTGAAGTCCTTTTGATTCTAAGTTGGCAGTACCTCCCTTGAGGGGGTTTGCATGTAGGGTTGAAATTAATCAGTAGTTATAACTCAAACCAAATATAGGAAATTGAAATTTTAAAAGTTTTTTTAAAAGTACTCTATCAACTGGGATCACTCAAGATTTGAACCTAGTTCTGTGTGGCTTCAAAATCCACATGTTCTCTGCAGCAAAAAGAATATTACAAAGTTATGCAAGTGTCCAACTGAAAGGTATTCAAGACTTTTAAAATAGAAATGAAATAACAACTACATGCAAAAAATATTACATAATTAGAATAAAGGAGATGAGATGACACAGTGGGGTAGCTGTGGTCTTTGGTCTTTGAAAGAAGGAAAAGAGTCCTTGTTGAACAAAAATGAAAAAAAAATAAAGACAAGTTGGTAGCAAATGATGGTGTCATTTCTCTAAATCATGTCAAAGGGACTATCCAGACAAACAAATATTATGTAGCTGGCCTAATAAAAACAAAAATTCTTCTTTCACAATGGCAATTATTATAGGACACTTTAATGTGGAAAGCCTATATATATATATATATATAAATATATATGTATATATACATATATATACATATATATATATATATGTGTGTGTGTGTGTGTTTGTGTGTGTGTGTGTGTATGTGTATGTGTGTCAAACATATATGTAGATGTACAGAAATAAAGAATAAAATAAAGTTGACATCAAGGCAATCAACTGTGAATAGATGGTCATTAACCCAAGGCTTAGGGAAAGAAAGAAGATGCAAAGATACCCATCATGATAAATGTTCACAAAACTGTATCTGAGGAATGGTCAACAGAATGGATTAAACCAGTCACAGAAATCAAGGGAAGAGGAAGGTTCCAGAAAATCACTCATGTACCAAGAGAGCCATAGACATCCCAATGGGAAGGCTATGTGCTGAGAATGTTGATTGAGAATAAACGCAGACCCATCAAAACAGAGGTAGACCAAAAAAGATTGTTTTATTGGTCTCAAAGCAACTTCTTTCTTTCTGTTTATGTGACAGTCAGATAAGCTGTGATAATTCAATCTTTTAAAAAACATTAAAATGAGTTCCAGACAACAAGTATATCGTTTCAATAGTGGTATCATAATGATTCATATCCCAGGAAAGATAAATGAACTACAAGCTGAATGAGAGAGAAGCACTTAGCTAAGATAATTAAGTTGGCTAGACTTAATTGAGGGCTCAGGAGCTCCAAGATTTGGATTGAAAATGGTAGTGGATAAGTTTATTTCCAAATATGGAAGGAAAATTTAGAGTTTAAAAATGCAAAGGACTAATGATTTTGTCCCACATTAACTTCTTGCTCTGCCCGAAGAAAATATTATAAAAGCAGAAATATTCCATATTTGAAAAGTATTGAATAACTATATCTGTTTAAACTCTCTATTTCCTATAAAAATTATTTATCCTGCATAGAAAGGCATTTATGATAAAGTGATGGTTAGCTCTAATGGGCAACTTGACATAACCTTGAAGAAAATCTCACTGGGGATTTTCTACATGGAGTTGGGATGCAGGCACAACTGTAAGGGATTTTCTTAAACAAATTAATTGATGTGGGAAGGCCCACCCTACTCTAGGTGGCTCCTTTTCCTAAGCAGGGAGTTCTGCCCTGTGTAACAGAAGAGAAACAGAGCTGAATGGAAGAAGGCACTTTGCATAGATTTGTTTCTCTCTTCTCTTGATTGTGGATGTGATGTGACCAGCTACTTCAAGTTCCCTTCATGGGTCCTTAGTTGCTGTAATAAACTCTAACGTAGAACTGTAAATGGAATAAATCCTTTCTCCCCTAAGTTGTTTGCATCTGGTATTTTAAACACAACTACTGGAAAGTAAGGTAGAACAAATAGTATATTAAAATGGGATTTCCCTGTCTGTTTCAGCTATGATCACAAAGAATAAGACAAAACAATAAATGTCAATTACCCCCATGCTGTAACATAAGAAGGTATACTGTATATGCAGAACCTAAACAAAACATTACTCTGGCAAACCTTGCAAGATTAATTGCCTCAAGGATATTTAAAAGACTGGAGTAGCCAACAACAACAACAAAAGACTTTTTATAGAGAAAGTCTTTACAGAGTGCTATTGGAATACTTTGGAATTCATTACCCACTTAACTCAAATGTATATATTCGCTCTCTTAGAGGAGGCTAGCAAGGTGTGCTTACCCGTTCACCTTCTTCTACTCCAAACCTAATTAAGAGGAGATCAAAAAGTTATTCACAGAATTTGATCTTGGTTCCTGAAGATCTCTGCAATATATGCACTAAAGGCATTCTCATTTCAAGAAAAGCTCAAATGTAGGAAGTAATAGTGATTACATTGGTGTAGAGTTCCATTACTGTACTGTAGGAATTGATTGGGTTCCAATACAGATTCCACTGAAGAGAGTGGAATCTACCCAGTGAAATAGAGGGGTGCCAAGAGAGGAGTTAGTTCCCCCCTCTGAAGCCTTGAGTCATGAGAGAAATTATAAGCTGACTTCTAGAAAAAATAAGTACTGCTTCAGCCCTAGGAATTATGGCTGGAGTTTCCCTGTGGGGAAATATTTGGAAAATCCACTGAAAGCTCCCCCAAGAGATAATGAGTCAGCTTTGAATATCTGCCAAGCCTAGAGATCAACAACATGAGGTCAAGATTAAGATAGTAGTAGCCATTTTAAATCTTTTCTGCCCCTAAAATCTCCTCTTCCTTCTCTTCCTCCTTTCTCCTCATCCTCCCTCTTTCTCTTCCCCCTCCTCCTCTCTTCTTCCTCCTCCTTCTCCTCTTCTTCTTTTGATCCTCATCTGAAGCCACTCTCAAACTCAAGTGTTGGAGCAATTTGTTTTCAAAGAACAAAACAGGAATGGCAAACCACGGAGCCTGGTTTATTACTGCAGTGTCATTATGGCAATTCTAGGACCAGTTAGCTATTCTATGGAGAAGTATGGAAAAATGTTCTCATTAGATAAGAGCCACTGTTAAGTATAAGGAGATTTTCCAGGGTGTTATTCAGTGCCTAGGAAAAATAATTCTACACAGATCTTTTAAGGGTTATTATATTATCTTTACCCTAAAATAGCATAGTCATTTTATTACAGTATAATATAAAATTAAAGGTACCACTTATGAAGAAAGATCTTGAATCAAACATTAGCTATGCCTTACATAAACTGTATGAAGTTGGGTAAATGACCTAGCCATTCCAAGCTTCCTTCTTGGGAAGTATATTGTATATTCATTAAATTAATGTAAGAGATAAATAATATCATGTAGTCAGCTGTTCAGTGTTGTTGCTTTCATAGATAATGCTTTATAAATGATAGCTATTATTATTATTAATTATTTATCAAGCAGTCACAATTAATCTTTTATTTTCTTTTCCCCAAGAGCTTCCTAAGCTGATATTTTTATGCACCAAAAGCTATTACTAACTTCACTGCTACTCATTAAACCCAGAATCAGGTTATAGATTTGTAATTCTTCACTGAAGGAAAAGAGAACAGTCCTTCCCATGACTCTGAAGCACTGCAGGATGGAAAATGGTATGTACCACACCCAGCTGAAAACTGCAGGCAAAACTTGAGTAAACAGAAAGTGATTATTTTGGCATTTCCCCAGTTCCCTACTTAGTAAATCTTCCCCTGAAGTTTTGGTAGGAATGGTATAGAGATTTTTGGAAGACTTGTAGGAAAAAAAGAGAGATATTTCACCCAATATTTTTTAGAAAGTGATTTTGCTGAAATTGTAGTTCTATGAGGTACATGTCATACTAGGATTTTCAACTTTTTCTAATGTTTTTGTAAGGGAGGATGTCAGGTGTCTTTCTTAAGGTGCAGAAGGAAACAGTCAACATAACTTAAGTCAAACAGTCTTGAAAATTGAAAGCCACTCATTTTAGGAGCTTTAGATTATCAACTTCAGGTGTTTTCTTTTTCTCCAAAGATCAGAATAAAAGCAAGCTCATTAAAACTAAATTACAATGGATAAGACTACTCAAAATATGAAAGACTGACACTCTCAGAGAGAGACACATATACAGCAGCTCTTAGTTCTAACTAGCTGTTAGAATGTTATAGAGATTTTCTTGTGCTACAGGATCTTCTAGAGGCCATCTCCATTTGAAACAGGTCCTTTGCTATTCTTGAATTCTCTGAAGAACTCTCTCAACGATTATGTATTTGGCTTGGCTTCCTAAATGCTTCTTTTAGTTGATGGTTTCTTTGGAGCTATCATACATTTACTTGTTTCAAAAAATTAAAAGCATAAAATAAGATGAAGTAGAATGTTTCTCTTACCCATATTCACATCCAACCAATGGCTCTTAATAGGTAGAACTAATGTTATCTGTTTAATATGCATATATTGAAATAAAGAATTGAAACACTTAGGTTTATATGTATATAAACCTAGACTTGCCTATTATACAAGTTACAGATATGATGTACTAAGTCCAAAAACTAAAACTACTTAGACATTATTTCTTGCCTATATCTGAAGAACTTCTTCATTCTTTTCAGCTGCACAAATTTATTTCATAGACATACATCACAGTTTAACTCATTTTCTATTAGCAGATATTTACCTTATATCTAATTATTTCCTATTTCAAGCAATGCCATGATGAACATTCTGCATCAAAGTATTTAAATATACATGTGACTGTATCTGTAAACCCAATACTAAAAGAAAAATGACTGAGTAAAAGATATGTACATTTACAATATGTTAGTAGCCGTGAAAAACCACACACACACACACACACACACACACACACACACACACACACACACACAAGCATACACACACCCTGAATCACGTGTTACAGAAAATTAGTTTTATGGGGAAAATTCACAACCAACAGGGTTGTTCTCTATCTTTCCACACACAAAAACCACTCTGTTACTCTGGAACAGGTAATGATCCCCCAACTTGAAAACAGTTGTAGGCTGTCTGTATGTAGAAAATAAAAATAGATCCATATTTATCACCTTGCACAAAGCTCAAGTCTAAATGGATCAAGGACTACTGCAACATAAAACCAGATACAATGAATTGAAGTGAAGGGAAAGTAGGAAAGAGCCTTAAACTCATTGGTTCAGTGGAACATTTTCTAAAAAGAACTCTAATGGTCAAGGCTCTAAGATCAACAATTGATAAATGGGAACTCATGAAACTGAAAAGTTTCTATAAGGCAAAGGACATAGTCAATAGGACAAATCAGCACCTACAGATTGGGAAAAAAATCTTCACTAACCCCATATCTGACAGAGGGCTAATATCCAAAATATATAAAGAACTCAAGAAGGTGACCTCCAAAAAACCAAATAACCTGATTTAAAAATGGGGTACAGAACTAAACAGAGAATTCTCAACTGAGGAAATTCAAGGGGTGAGCAAGCCTGCTCAGTCAGTCAACAGGTTCTCCAGTGCAGGAGTGAGGATTATAAAAGAAAGACAGACAACACTGTAGCATGACTCCGGTCAATTCTGAGACTGAAGGCAAATTTAATTCTTCTAATCTGCTTTTTAAGCCTTTTTTTAATTATTTGCAGGTATTAAGGGCACGCAGTACAATAAGGAACTAGCAAGGCAGTAAGCAGAGTCCCGTGATCACTCTCAGGGCAGTTGTTTAAAAGGGCTTGTCATAATGACCAAAATACTTGAGCTCACTTCCTTGTCCAAGCCCAAAATCTTGTCTGAAGCCCGCTTCTTTTGTCCCACACTGAGATTAAAATTCCTGCCTTGACCTACTTCCCTATCGTAGCCTAAAGTTAGATTCTTGCTGAAACTTACTTCCTTGTCTATCATGACCAATAAGATTCCTGCCTGAAGACCATTTTCTTGTCCTTGGCCAATGTCAGCACCCCAAGAGGCTCTCCACAAAAAAGGCTGAGAAGCACCTAAAGAAATGTCCAATATCCATATTTATCAAGGAAATACAGATCAAAACAACCCTGAGATTCCACCTTATACCAATCAGAATGGCTAAGATCAAAAACTCAGGTCACAGCAGATGTTGGCAAGTATGTAGAGAAAGAGAAACACTCCTCCATTGCTGATGGGACTGCAAGCTGGTACAACCACTTTAGATAGTACAACCACATCCATCTGGTGGTTCCTCAAAAAATTAGAAATAGTTCTACTTAAGACCCAGTTATACTACTACTGGGCATATACACAAAAGATGCTCCAACATATAACAAGGACACATGCTCCACTGTGTTCATAGCAGTCTTGTTTCCAATAGCCAGAAGCTAGAAACAATCCAGATTTCCCTCAACCAAAGAATGGATACAGTAAATGTATTACATTTACACAGTGGAATACTATTCAGCCATTAAAAACTACTACTTCGTGAATTTTTTTTTTTTTTTGAGACAGGGTTCCTCTGTGTAGCCTTGGCTGTCCTGGAACCCACTCTGTAGACCAGGCTGGCCTTGAACTCAGAAATCTGCCTGCCTCTGCCTCCCAAGTGCTGGGATTAAAGACGTGAGCCACCACCGCCCGGCTACTTCACAAATTTTGCAGGCAAATAAATTGAACCAGAAAATATCCTGAGTGAGGTAACACAGACCCAAAAGGACATACATAGTATGTACTCACTAATATGTGGGATATTAGCCCAAAAGCTCAGAATACCCACAATACTCATAGACTATATGAAACGTAAGAAGGAAGACAAAAGTGTGAATGCTTTAATCCCACTTAGACAAGGGACAAAATAATCATAGGAGTGAGAGGAAGGGAGGGATCTGGGTAGGAGAGGGGAAGAGGAAGTAAAAGGGGGGGGTGCAGGTTCAGGTATGGGAAGAGATAGAAGTCCAAAGGGCCAGAAGAATAAATAGAAATATGTAGCAGTGGGGGGGGGCAGGGAATGAGGGGAATCACTAGGAAGTCCCAGATGCCAGGGATGTGAGAGGCTCCCAGGAACCAATGGGGATGACATTAGCTGAAATGCCCAACAGCAGAGAGCTAGAACCTGTAGAGACCACCTCTATGAGATAGGCACGGCCCCCAGTTGAGGGAAGGGGCCACACACCCATCTCAAAATTTTTAACCCAGAATTGTCCCTCTCTAAAGGAAACACAAGGACAAAAATGGGGCAGACACTGAAGGAAAGGCCATCCAGAGGCCACCCCACATAGGGATGCATCCCATCTGCAGACACCAAACCCTGACACTATTTTTGGTGCCAAGAAATGCTTGCAGACAAGAGCCTAGCATGGCTGTCCTCTGAGAAGCTTTACCACCACTTGACTAAGACAGATACAGACACTCACAGAAAACCCCTGGACTGAACCTGAGGACCCCAGTATAAGAATTTGGGAGGGACTGAAGGAGCTGAAGGGTGCTGCAACCTCATAGGAAAAAAATAACTCTATGAACTAATCAGACCCCTCAGAGTTCCCAGGGACTAAACCACCAACCAAAAGAGTATACACAGGTGAATCCATGGCTCCCACCATATATGTAGCATAGCATTGCCTTATCTGGCATCAATGGGAGGGGAGGCTTGTTGCCCTGGTGAAGGGGGATGCTAGAGGGGTGAGGCAGGAGTGAGTGGGTGGGTAGAGGAGTACTCAGAGGCAAAGGGGAAGGGGAATGGGATGGGGGTGTTGCAGGGGAAACTGGGAAAGGAGACAACATTAGACACAGAAATAAATAAAATAATTGATTAAAAAAAAGAAAAAAGAAAATGTCCTTGTAGGACAGACACTCAATAATAGCTTTGCATAGGAATGTTAACTGATATTAACTACAGGCCCTGTGCTAACCCAATGATCCAACCCCATGATGGTGAATGAAGTCTTCCATAGGCTACCATCAGAGAGTAAAGGAATTGCTGGAGGAAACAGGAAGCTATAAGGGGGATGACCTCTCTTCTAGACACACCTAAGAAACTTCCAAAGGCTCCAGTGACAATGGAGAATCACAGGAATGAAAATGCCTTCTCTCTTTTTCTGTAGAAATCATCATTCTTTATCTCTGATAATATAATGGTAAAATACAGAGTCTTACTATGATTTATGTTGAGATTTCCTTTATCATTTACATTAATCATCTTTTCATGTGTTCTAAAAATAATTCATTTTCCTTTTTGTTGATATGCCTGTTCATATCATTTCATTTTTATAGTAAATTATTGGTTCTTTTCTTATTGGTTTGCAGGAGATTTTTATCTATTATATATGTTAAGGAATTAATTCTGCTTCTGTAATATGGACTTTGAAAGTTCCAATTTATCATCTGATTTTTGAAATTGCTTATGATGGCTTTTATTTGACAAGAATTTAATTTTCCATATAGTTGAATTTATCACTTTCCCACTTCAGCTTCTATATTTAAATTATAAAGAAACTCCCCCTGTGTTACAGGCTTATTTAAAACAAGCTAGTAAATAAGTAACAAAACTAAATGTGTGCTGTGGTTTTCTCTAGTGCATTGATGTAATATTGTCTCCCTTTAATTTTGCAGCTGCCTCTAACTTTCCAGCTTACTTTTGTCGTGAGTGTCATTTGTGTGTGTGTGTGTGTGTGTGTGTGTGTGTGTGTGTGTGTGTGTGTGTGTGTATGCACTGGCACATGTCCATGAGCACCTGGAAAACAAGATAAGTAAAAAGATATAACTCAAGTCTTGTCACTTTTTCTTTCCTTGGGATACTTTGGAGCATTAACTCTTTATCAGTAGGTCCCCAATTTGGACTCCTGTGACTGTAAACTCCCTAAGTCACAATTTCTCACAAACCTGGAACTCCTGAATTGAGAGACACTGTTAGACTTAAAATAGACTGATATTTTCTAGATTTTTAAATTTTTTTTCTATTTATCTGTAATACTTATTGAGTAGTTTTATTGAGTTATATCACCTTTAATTTGCCTTTATATGTTGACAAAAAATTCTTAAACCAAGTTTGTTTGGGGGAATTTTTGCATATTTATATGGATGGAAAACTTGAAAAACTGACTCAAACTTTATCTGAAATTAAAAGCAAAAACAAAAAGGCCAAACAAAATATTTTGAAAGATGAACCATATGGAGAACTTATCTCAATAAATAATGACAGGTTCTAAAGTGAAGCTGTTATAGCACTGATACTAATGTAGACAAGAAAGGCAATGCAATGGAGTACAAAGCCCAGGAGCCAGTGACTACACACAGAAATTTAACTTATGGTGGGTCTAGTATGAAGGATCTGTGAAAATCCAAAAGGGTAGAATTTTAATAAATATATGGACATTGTTTATACCTACAGAAAAATGAATACACATATCAAATCAATGAGGTACAATACAGACTTCACCTCATAGGTCAAATGTAGATTCCTGGTTCACTTAAAGGTAAAAGTGAATGTCAGAACTATACTTTGGTAGATGATATGTAGAATGACTCCATAGTGTTCAGATCAGGCAGGGGTAGGGAATGTCTCTTAATTAGAAACAAAAGAGGAAGCCACTGAAAAGGAAATGAAATTATTTACAGTAAAGTGTAACACTTCTAATCATTTTATAATATAGAGGTAATAAGACACAATTTAGAGAAGAAATTTGAAGGCATAGTATATGACTGACAAAGCAATAGAAACCAGGCTCAGTAAAGAATTAAAGAAAAAGAAATGAGTAAAAAATAAAAGAGAAAGTTAGAAACATGTTTCAAAGGACCCAGGTTCAGTTCCTCACACCCACATTGTGACTCACAACTGTGGGTAACTCCAGTTCTAAAAGATATGACATGAGCCAGAAGCACATGTAACTTCTGGTTTCCACCTGTACCCAGAATCTGGGCTCTGGCTCTCCATCCACTCTGCCTACGCCCAGAGGCAGCTTGACCCCTAGGAGCTCTTACATACTCAGGATCTCATGATCACAGGATCACAGGATCACAGGCTCATAGGAGGGATGGGCTCTAGTCAGAGACAGCAAGACCAGCTAGCAACAGAAATAACCAAGATTGCAAGAAGCAAGCACAAGAATATAAGCAACCAATGGTACTTGACAACATCAGAACCCATTTTTCCCATCACAGCAAACCCTGGATAACCTAACACATGTGAAAAGCAAGTCTCTGATCTAAAATCCCATGTCATGAAGATAATAGAGGACTTTAAGAAGGACATAAATAACTCCCTTAAAGAAATGCAGGAGAACAGAGGTAAACAACTAGTAGCCCTTAAAGAGGAAACACATAAATCTCTTACTGAAATATAGGAAAACACAATCAAACAGGTGGAGGAATTGAACAAAACCATCCAGGATCTAAAACTGGAAATAGAAACATTAAAGAAAACACAAAGGGAGACAATGTAGGAGATAGAAAACGTAGGAATGAAAGCAGAAATCACATATACAAGCATCACAAATAGAATACAAGAGATAGAAGAGAGAATCTCAGGCACAGAAGATACAGAAGATAAAAGACATTGACACAACATTCAAAGAAAATTCAAAAAGCAAAGTCTCCTAACTCAAAATATTCAAGAAATCCAGGACACAATGAAAACACCAAACCTAAAAATAAGAGGTATATTCCTAACTCAAAGGGCTGGTAAACAGCTTCAACAAAATAATAGAAGAAAACTTTCATAAGCCAAAGAAAGAGATGCTCATAAACATATAAGATTGGACCAGAAAATAAATTCTTCACATCATATAATAACCAAAATACCAAATGTACACAACAAAGAATATTAAAAGCTGTAAGGGAAAAAGGTCAAGTAACATATAAAGGCAGACCTGTCAGAATTACACAAGACTTCTGAACAGAGACTCTAAAAGCTATAAGATCTTACACAGATGTCAAACAGACCCTTAGAGAACACAAATGCCAGCCCAGGCTACTATACCCAGCAAAACTCTCAATTACCATAGATGTAGAAAGCAAGATATTCCATGACAAAACCAAAATTAAACAATATCTTTCAACTAACCCACCCCTACAGAGGATAATAGAAGGAAAACACCAACATAAAGAGTGAACTTACACTCAAGAAAAAGCAAGAAATTAATCTCAATACAAACGCAAAGGAAGAGAACCACACAAACATAATTCCACTTCTAGCAACAAAAATAACAGGAAACAACAATTATTGATCCTTAATATCTTTCAATATCAATGTATTCAATTCCCCAATAAAAACACATAGGCTAATAGACTGGATACATAAACAGGACCCATCACTTTGCTTCATACATGACAAAGACAGACACTACCTCAAAGTAAAATGCTGGAAAGAATTTTCCAAGTACATGGTCCCAAGAAACAAGCTGGAGTAGCAATTCTAATATCCAACAAAATAGACTCTCAACCAAGAGTTATTAAAAAAAAAAAAAGATGGAGGATACTACATACACATCAAAGGAAAAATACACAAAGATGAACTCTCACTTCTGAATATCTATGCCCCAAATGCAAGGGTACCTATATTTGTAAACAAAAACACTACTAAAGCTCAAAGCACACATTGAACCTCACAAAAAAATAGTGGGAGACTTCAACACCCCACTCTCACCAATGGACAGTTCATGGAAACAGAAACTAAACAGAGATACATTGAACCTAACAGAAATTATGAACCAAATGGATTTAACAGATATCTACTCAATATTTCTCCATAAATCAAAACAATATACTTTCTCAACACCTCATGATACTTTCTCCAAAATTGTGCCCATATAATTTGGCACAAAACAGGCCTCAACAGATACAAGAACATTGAATCAATCCCATACATTCTATGGAACCACCACAGACTAAGTCTGGTCTTCCATAACAACAAAAACAACAGAAAGCCCACATACACATGGGAGTTGAACAACTCTCTACTCAACTATAACTTGGTCAGGAAAGAAAGAAAGGAAGAAAGAAAGAAAGAAAGAAAGAAAGAAAGAAAGAAAGAAAGAAAGAAAGAAAGAAAGAAAGAAAGGAAGGAAGAAAGAAAGAAATTAAAGTTTTAGAATTTAAGGAAAACAAGGACACAATATACCCAAACTTATGAGACACAATGAAAGCAGTGCTAAGAGGAAAATAGCTTTGAGTACTTCCACAAAGAAACTGGAGAAATTATATACTAGTAACTTATAAGCACACCTGAAAGCCCTAGAACAAAAAGAAGCAAATACATATAAGAGGAGTAGATGCCAGGAAACAATCAAACTCAGGGTGGAAATCAACCAAGTAGGAAAAAAGAGAACTATGCAAAGAATCAACAAAACTAGGAGCTGGTTCTTTAAGAAAATCAACAAGATAGATAAACCCCAAGCCAAACTACCTACCGAGCACAGAGACATTAACCAAAGTAAGAAAATCAGAGATGAAAAGGGAGACATAACAACAGATATGAAGGAAATTCAAAAAATCTTCAGATCTACTACAAAAGTCTATACTCAAAAAAGCTGGAAAATCTAAATGAAATAGGGGATTTTATTTACAGATACCAGATATCAAAGTTAAACCAGGATCAGATAAACCATCTAAACTATTCCATATCCCTAAGGAAATAGAAGCAGTCATTAAAAGTCTCCCAACCAAAAAGGGCCCAGGACCAGATAGGTTTAGTTCAGAATTCTATCAGACCTTCAAAGAAGATCTAATACCAATACTCTTCAAACTATTCCACAAAATAGAAATGGAAGGAACACTACCCAATTCATTCTATGAAACCACAGTTATGCTTATACCTAAACCACACAAAGACCCAACAAAAAAACAGAATTTCAGACCAAATTCCCTTATGAATATTGATGTAAAAATACTCAATAAAATTTTCACAAACCAAATATAAGAACACATCAAAATGGTCCTTCCACATAATCAAGTAGTATCCCAGGGATGCAGGGATGGTTCAATATACGGAAATCCATCAATCTAATCCACTATATAAACAAACTAAAAAAAAAAATCCACATGATTATCTTATTAGATGCTGAAAAAGCTTTTGACAAAATACAATACCCCTTCATTTTAAAAGTATTGGAGATATCAGGAATTCAATGTCCATGCCTAAACATAATAAAAGCAATATACAACAAACCAATGGCCAATATCAAACTAAATGGAGAGAAACTTGAAGCAAAGCACTAAAATCAGGGATAGGACAAGGTTGCCACCTCTCCCCCTACCTATTCAGTATAGTACTCAAAGTTCTAGCTGGAGCAAATAGGCAAAAAAGAAGATCAAAGGAATGCAAATTGGAAAGAACGAAGTCAATATATTACTATTTGCGGATGGTATATATAAACAACTCCAAAAATTCCACCAGAGAACACCTACAGCTGATAAACAACTTCAACAAAGTGGCTGGATATAAAAATAATTCAAACAAATCAGTAGCCTTCCTCTACATAAAGGATAAATGGGCTGAGAAAGAAATTATGGAAACAACAGCCTTCACAATAGTCACAAATAATATAAAATATCTTGGTGTGACTCTAACCAAGCAAGTGAAAAATCTGTATGACAAGTGCTTCAAGTCTTTGAAGAAAAATATTTAAGAAGACCTCAGAAGATGGAAAGATCTCCCATGTTCATGGATTAGCAGGATTAACATAGTAAAAATGACCATCTTACCAAAAGCAATGTACATTTTCAATGCAATCCCTATTAAAATTCGAACTTGATTCTTCACAGAGATAGAAAAGAGCAATTTTCAGCTTCTTCTGGAATAACAAAAACCCAGGATAGAAAAAAGCATTCTCAACAATAAAAGAACGTCTGGGGAAACCATCCCTGATCACAAGCTATACTACAGAGCAATAGTGATAAAAACTGTATGGTAATATTACAGAGACAGGCAGGTAGGTCAGTGGAATAAAATTGAAGACCCAGAAATAAACCCACATATATGGTCACTTGATCTTTGACAACAAAGCCAAAACCATCCAGTGAAAAAAAAGACAGCATTTTCAACAAATGGTGCTAGTTTAATTGGCAGTCAGCATGTAGAAAAATGAAAATTGATCCATCCTTATCTCCTTGTACAAAGCTCAAGTCCAAGTGGACCAAGGACCTCCATAAAAAACCAGATACTCTGAATCTAACAGAAGAGAAAGTGAGAAAGGGCCTAAACATATTGGCACAGGTGAAAATTTCCTGAACAGAACATTAATTGCTCATGGTCTAAGATTAACAGTTGACAATGGAACCTCATAAAACTGCAAAGTTTCTAGAAGGCAAAGGACACTGTCAATAGGACAAAAGAACAACCCACAGATTGGGAAAAGATCTTTACCAACCCTACATCTGATAGAGGGCTAATATCCAAAATATACAAAGAACTCAAGAGTTTAGACTCTAGAGAACCAAATAACCCTCTTTAAAAAATGGGATGCAGAGCTAAACAAAGAATTCTCAGCTGAGGAATCTCAAAAAAGCTAAGAAGCATCTAAATAAATGCTCTACATCCTTAGTCATCAGGGAAATGCAAATCAAAACAACCCTAAGATTCTACCACATACCAGTCAGAATGGCTATGATCAAAAACTCAGGTAACAGCAGATGCTGACAAGGATGTGGAAAAAGAGGAACACTCCTCCTGAAAGTTGTTAAAACCACTTTGGAAATCAATTTGATGGATCCTCAGAAAATTGGAAATAATTCTACCTGAAGACCCAGCTATACCACTACTGGGCATATACTCAAAAGATGCTCCAACATATATCAAGAACATGTCCTCCACTATGATTATAACAGCCTTAATTATAGTAGCCAGAAGCTAGAAACAACCCAGAAGTCCCTCAAAAGAAGAATGGATACAGAAAATACAGTACATTTACACAATGGAGTACTACTCAGCTATTAAAAACAATGACTTCATGAAATTCACAGGCAAATGGATGGAACTGGAAAATATCATCCTGAGTGAGATAACCCAATCACAAAAGAACACAGGTGGTATGTCCTCATTGATAAGTGGATGTTAGCCCAAAAGCTCAGAATACCCACAGTACAACCTCAAAAGCATACGGAACTTAAGAAGAAGGAAGATCCAACTGTAGTCACCTCAATCCTACTTAGAACATTGAACAAAACAATCACAGGAGGTAGAGGGAGGGATGGATGTGGGAAGGAGAGAGGAGGGGTAGGGAAAAGAGAGGAGGAGTAGGATCAGGTATTGGAAGGAACAGGTGAGAAATACAGAGGGTCAAGAAAATGAATAGAAATGTAGCAGTGGGGGATGGGGAACTGGGAGTAGGGACTAGGAAGTCCCAGACACCAGGGAAGTGAAAGGCTCTCAGGACCCAATCGTGATGGTTTTAGCTGAAATATCCAACAAAATGGAAATAGAACCTGTAGAGATCATCTCCAATAGATAGGAATGACTCCCAGTTGAGCATCACTTATGCATCTCAAAATTTTTAACCCAGAAATGTTCTATCCAGTGAAAAGACAGGGACAAAAAAATGGAACAAAGACTGAAGAAAAGGTCATCCAGAGACCTCCCCACCTAGGTATTCATCCTGTCTGCAGATGCTAAACTCCCACACAATTGTTGATGCCAAGAAGCACTTGCTGTCAGGAGCCTGGTATGGCTGTTCCCTGAGAGGCTCTACCAGCACCTGACAAATACAGATGCAGATATTCATAGCTAACCATTGGCCTAAGCCCAGGAACCCCAATGGAGGAGCTAGAGGAAGGACTGAAGGAGCTGAAGGGGATTATAACCCCATAGGCAGAACAATGTCAACTAACTGGACTAACCAAAGTTCCCAGGGACTCAACCACCAACCAAAAAGTATATATCTGACATTAATGTGAGGACAGGCCCTTGGTCCTCTGGAAGCTTCATGCCTCAGTGCAGGGGGATGCTAGAGCAGTGAAGCAGGGGTGGGTGAATGTCTGGAGGAGCACCCTCATAGAGGAAAGGGGAGGGGAGGGAGGGGAGAGAGGTGGGATGGGAAAGGGAGTTTGTGGAGGGGTAAGCAGGAAGGGGCATATCATTTGAAATGTAAATGAATAAAATGATTAATAAAAAAACGATTTAAAATAAAAAACAAAAACCAAAACAAAACAAAACCAGAAGACACACTCTTCTGGTCTCTGCTGGCACCAGGCAATGTTCATGGTACACAGATATACATGCTTATAAAAACAATCTATACATAAATACAAAGTAAGTAAGTTATAAAGAAAATGTCTTCAAATAATAATTGGAAAGATATTTTATAGAAGAAATTTAAGTGACCATCCTTTTACTCTGTGAGAAAACCTAACCTTACTCCTCCTGGATCTTTGTGGGCACAGTGAGGATACTGGGAATTTCTTGGGGATACCCTGATGTTTTGGTAATGTTCCATTTCTTCAACAGAGCATAGGATAACTTCTCAGGGCTGCCAGAACATAGTCTTTTAATCTGATTAACTTTAAACAAAGATAGCTGCTTGTCTGTCATCATTCTGAAGGCTGGAAACCCAAGCCTAAGGTATCCCCTTACCCTGTGAGAAGAATTTTCCTGCTCCTCCTGATGTCTCCATGTATTTCTGTCTTCTCTCATTAAAAAGACACCAATCATTGAATGCAGAGACTGTGTAAATCTAGAATGATATCATCTTAAGTAATTACATTTTCTATAATGCCATTTTTAATTACAGTCACATTCTGTGGCTCTGTATGGATGTGGAAATTGAGCAGCTGGTATTCAACCCACTACACGGGCTATCCCTTTATTTTACTTATTTATTTATTTATCTATTTTGGTTTTTCAAAACAGGGTTTCTCTGTTTAGCCCTGGCTGATGTGTTTGGAACTCTGTAGATCAGGCTGGCCATGAACTCAAGAGATCTACCTGCCTCTGCCTCCTAAGTGCTGGGATTAAAGGGGTGCTGTACCATACTCAGCAATGGGTTTTTTCTTTCTTCTTCTTCTTCTTCTTCTTCTTCTTCTTCTTCTTCTTCTTCTTCTTCTTCTTCTTCTTCTTCTTCTTCTTCTTCTTCTTCTTCTTTTTCTTCTTCTTCTTCTTCTTCTTCTTCCTCCTCCTCCTCCTCCTCCTCCTCCTCTCCTCCTTCTTCTAATGAGAAAAGATTGCAGGTAGGTGGGCTTGCCTTGAACTTGTTACATAAATGAGACTGTACTTAATCCCTTGATTCTCCTACCTCAGCCTTCAATCCATTGGATTACAGGTATATACCACTACACTCTGCTTACTGAACACATTTTAGATTTTTAAAATGTAAATATCCATATTTACCATTACAAAACGAGTACATTGAAACTATTCTTAGATACCATCTCTAGCTTGATCTATCAATTATATTCTTTGATATTTTTAACCAAAAGACATGTCATCTCCCCTTTCTGCATCTAGCTTAATGAACTTACAAACAATGGGGATAAGTTTAAATGGATACATTTAGATAATCTTAAATGGGTAGTTTTATGGTGAATTATTGCTGATAAAACTATAATGGAATTGGATCATGGTTCTAAGTGTGGTCCCAAGTCGATCCATACTAATACCACTTGAGAACTTATTTTGGATTCATATTCTCAGACCCTACCCCAAGTCAACAGAATCAGAAAATCTGGTAATGGAGTTAGAAATCTATTTTAAACAACCTTGTTGATGATTACAGCATACTACCAAGTGACAGAAAATGCAATACTGATTGACAAGACAGTCTCTGAAGTCAACATATCTGGATTTCATCATCAATGTCTCACTTTCAGCTATATCATCCCATGCAAGTCTCTTTTTTATTTTGTCTTCTACAAAAAGAGATAGTGGTAGTAGACGCACATTTCTAAAGGGTTCCTATGAGAATTAAAATACTTAAGCAATGAAGATTGGTTAGAACAATGCTTGGTTTATGAGCACTATATAAATGTCAGTTGAATATTGCTATCCAAATTAAAAGGATATGGAGGAAAGGAATTTTGCTTTTTACCCATTTGCCCTCACTCTTGCTGGCTAGTTCATCTATCCTGTTGCTGTAGCATTCCTTTGCTTGCATTGAACTAAAGTCTTCAGGATTCCAATATAGACTGAACTCATCAACTCACCTGCAATCCTCTAGAATTCCAGTTTCATATTGGTACTGATGAGGCATCCTGCTTCATAGACAAAACAAGTACTAGATTCTCTTTCCAGAATAAGATTGCCAGTGTTGGACTACCTGAGCTGCAGTCTATAAGCCAGCCTAAAAACCCCCATTTTATACACACACACACACACACACACACACACACACACACACACACACACACACACAGTTCTATTCCTTTAGAGAACCCTGCCTAACACAAACTTCTTGACTCTACTTTGTTTTCTCTTGAAAGTTAAAAGACATATAATCTTCCCTTAGTACCCACCTGATATTTTCATGGTTTCTTTTTTATATAATGTTAAATTGTTCATCCTATAATCATATCTGGATGTCATTTTGCATTCTGAAATGTAAATCAGTTGAGAAAGGATACTTCTTAGCCTAGAAATTAAAATTAATCCAAAACACAAGGAATTCCCTTCTTCTAAGTACTCCCCATGTCAAGGCTCATTTTTTCTTAATGATTTTTTTCCACTGAAATGTTGACCTTCTTAAAAGTCAATATGAGAGACAACAGATTATTCCTTATTGTAATTATATCACTTAAAATTCCCCTGACTGGTGCACTTGTTGTCTCATTTTCCTTCAAGAATGGCACATAAACTGCATTTATTCATTTACTCAGAATGGGTTTACTGCACACCTTCTTTCTTTTGCTACAAATAGATCCAATTTCTCCCAATAGAATTATAGGGTAGCATCCTTTTCTGTTCTGGCAGTGCTGAGATAGATAATGTTGTTCGTGTGTCCATCCAGACACAGAGACCTTCTCCATGACACAGCCCTGTCTTTTCTACCACAAAATTGGTTTATCATAAAGGAAAAATCATGTAATTCTTTTTCATATACAATTTTTTAAAATTTCAACTGATCCCAAATGTTTTGAGGCTCTCACATGTCATTTCATGTATTAGCCGTCCTCTTGCCTGGATGAGGCAAGAGTTCTAGTTCTTGACTTCATATGAAAATACCACAAGTTACTTAGCCACTATCCTATTTATAGACATGGTAGCTTCTTTTTAAAGTTACGTTTACTTATTTTGTGAGTGTCAGGGAGGGTACATGTAAACCAAAACATGAACTTGCCACTGTGTGCATGTGGAGGCAGGAAATTTTCAAGAGATACTTCTCTTTTTCTACCAAGTGGTTCCCTGAGAAAGAAGTAAGGATCATGCTTATCATAAGTGCCTTTTGCCCACTGAGCAATCTCACCCATCCACATCAGCTTCTAGTTTGGGGCCATTAAAATTAAAACTACTAGGAGCAGTATGCACTAATCGTCTTGTAAACATATAATCTCATTTATCTTGGTTAAGCTATGCTTGTATGTTTATGTCTATGGTCTCTTTTGAGTCAGTTTTGTTATGTTGCAGAATAAGAGAAAAGTTAATTTTTCATAAAAATATATCTAGTTTTTCACAACTGGTTAGTGAAAGAATGATTCCTCTTTTCCTCTTCATTGAATTATTCTGGCACTGTATTGAAAATTAATTGACCATATATGCATGCATTTCTTCATGGGCTTTTTATTCTGTTGCATTGACTAGATGTCTACTCCACAACCACACTATCTTGATCACTCTAGCTATGTAATAAATCCTGCACCATGCTTCTTTTCAATGAGAATTCTACTTTTCTAAACCCTCTGTCTTTCTGCACAAATGTTAGGATGTGATTACCACTTTCTAGAAAAAGAAAAAGAGTGTCTTAAATTATGATTGGAATTTTATTGAATCTGTAGGTAGGTGGGAAGAAAGCACCTCTAAGCAACATGGATTTTTCCATTCTGCACTGCATGTTATTTTATAATTTTATTTTATTTTTTTACTTTACATGTACAAGTGTTTTGCCTGCATGTTTGTCTGTGTACCACACAATACCTGATGCTCTAATTTGTCACATAAAAGTATTAAAAGCAAGATAACTAGAGTTATAGAGAGTTGTGAGTCTCCATGTGGGACTTAGGGCTTGAATTCACACCTGCTGGAAAAATAGTGAGTGCTCATTAGTCTTGAGACATCTCTCCAGCACCTGACTTCATAATTTCTAATATTGCATTTTTTTCTATTCTAAAATTTCTATGTTTTCTCTCCTAGGTTTGAATTTCATTTTTATTTTCATTGACTATGAGTATATTTCCTTTTATTGAGACTATAAAGGGATGACTTCCAGTACTTGCCAACGCTTGGTAATATCTGGTTCATTCTTCTTGAAACCATTCAGTCTTTAAGCCAATAGATTTGGATTGTTTCCTGAACAACATTCACAGTATATTGCAGAGAATTTGCATTTTTGTATCCTTCTTAGAATTTTAACAGCTTTGTTTTTATAGATAGCAGATTTGGTCTCAATGAACCCATAGAGGCAGTCCTTTCAGGAGCACAATTCAAATCTCAGTTCAGGTGTTTATTTTCAACTCTTTTTGTGTCTGACTCCTACGTTCATTTTCTAACATTCAGAGGTGGAGGTGAAGTTTAGATGCTTTTCTCTCTGAGGTCCCATACTCTTACCTCTGACCTCTGGGTTTTATGCCTGACATATTTTGAGATTTCTTTTTTTCTTTCTTTTTTTTTTATTAGATATTTTCTTTATTTACATGTCATATGATTTCTCCTTTCCCAGTTTCCCCTCCCCCCCAAAAAAAACCCAAAAAACAACAAGAACAAACCCTGTTGCCTTCCTCCTCCCCATGCTTGCCACTCCACCCTCTCCCACTTATTGGCCCTGGCATTCCCCTACACTGGAGCATAGAACCTTCACAGGGCCAAGGGCCTCTCCTCCCATTGATGACCGACTTTGCGATCCTCTACTATACACATGCTGCCAGAGCAATCAGTCCCACTGTTTCTATTAGACTATTTCCTGCTGTGATCTGTTCTACTTGATAGCAACCCTAAGGCTAAAACATACAAGAATGTGTTGCAAGATATTTGAACATACTGTGAATCCTAAGATTGTGTTATTTACCGAAAAAAAAAAGGATAAAAGCTTTTTCTAGCTTTGGTGTGGCTCATTTTTTAGCACACACCTTTAATCCCTCAGGATGGAATGTAGAAACGATCTTAGTACACATCTTTAATCCCAAACAAAGAAGGTAAAGTTAGTTTGCAGAAGAAAGCACCTCTGTCTGAAAGTCATGCTAATTCAGTCATAGTCAAAGTGATGAATCAGAGGAAGATTTAACAGAATTGGAAATACCCAGCTCCTACTAGAAGAGAGAGGAAAGGGAAGCTGCTTGTGAAGAGAGAGGGAAGGAGGAGGAAGCACGTTTATCAGGAGAGTTGTTCAGACACAGGTTGCAGAGAGAACAATCTAGAGACAGGTGAAGACAGAATAAGCCAGAGAATGAGAAGGATCCAGAAGATTAGAATATATTGCCAAAGTTAATACAAGGCCAATCAGAGCAGTTCAGTGAGAAACTGAGAGAAGCCAGAATGAATCTCTCAGCTTCGCGACGGGTTTTGATCCAGAAAAACTAAGTTGAACCAGCCAGCCAGAGCTCAGAAAGACCTAGGAAGGAGTGAACTTATTCAATAGCAAGCCTCAGAGGCTGAAAACATTCTAGGCCTACATTAGACTGTACAAAGGCTAGAAACTTCCAGGACAATGCATAGGTTAGCAGATAGAGGCAATAAGCCTCCAAAATGACAATTACATCAGAAGAATTAAAAGATACTTGCTATAACTAAATATCTAGAGCTGGCTAGTTCATGAAGAAAGGGGGTTATTAGAGTATAGGTATAAAGAGTGGAAGTCCAAGATTAAAAGGCTTCATGAGTATTTGTCCTTGATAAGATCATAGTGGCAGATGATATCATGGAAGGACATATGTGAGAGCAATCACATGGTAAGATAAGAAGCCAGGGATCAGCTGGGAATTGCTTATGAAAACTAATCAGGACCCTAAGAGAACTATGTTCATTGCTTAAAAGGCTAGCTCCCCCTACTGACTTAATTACTTTCCACTAGGCCCCAACTCTGAAAGGTTTCACCATGTCAACATCACTGCAGTGTGGACTGAGCATCAAGGATATGGACCTCTGGGAGACATGCTGAAAGAATAACAAAAGACAAAAAAGGAGTTGCAGAAAACCAGGCAGTGCCTTTTGCTCCTCACAAGAGTCAACTTCCCTCTCTAATATTTTAATGCTAAGTGTGTACTATTTTTTAGGAGCTTTGTTATGCTGTGCCAAAGTTTATAACTGTTATCTAGGGGAGGACAAATTAAGTAGGAGCTTCCCTGGCCTCAAAAGATGCAGGGAGAAACAGAACATTTAAAATATGCTTATGTGGGAGAAGATGGAAAGACCTCCCACACTCATCGATAGAAGGATCAATATTGTGAAGATGGCCATCCCACCAAAACTAATGTACAGACTCAATACACTTCCAAAATCAGAGTTCCAATGCTACTCTCCACAGACAGAATTTTCTTTCTTAAAACTCCTACAGGAGACCAACACTCACTGGGAGGCACCACTGAGGAGACCACCATTGAGGCCTCTAGCTAGTATTTCCTCCACGTGTCCACATGCCTTGGCAGTATGTTTGGAAACACTGTCAATTGAATTTTTACATTGTTGTTAAAAAGAATTGTGCAGGCTTATAGTGGGCCTAGATGTTGCATGGAAGATAGTAATTCTATACAAACTGAAGCTGGGGAAACCATTGATCATCATACCTACCACCAATCTCTGCTGACTGCTGAATAAAAGAACATCAGCTTCACTATGTGGAGTGTGGACAAGAGCAGCCAATGGGGTGTCACTATCACCTGAACAGCCTAGGTTTGATCTTCAAAGTGGATATCAATGAGAGACTGTGTGAACAAGGCTGGTGAAAAGCTCATGAGAATGCTTGCTGAAGATGAACTCTATGATGCTGTCCTGGTCCACTCAGGACCTCACCAATGCTCTGAATGCAATTGAGGCCAAAGACAAGCTGTGGCTGTCCTCTCTGCACCATAGGAAGTGGTATATTCAGACCTGCTGTGTCCTCAGGGGACCAGTTCTACAAAGGACTAGACTGGCTAGCCAATCAGCTCCAGAATCAGAAGGGAGTCAGACTCCTCCCTAAACCTTACTTTTTCTTTTATGCTTTTCTTTCTAGCAGTTTCATGCAGCTCTATGGCCCCAAGTGGCAGAAAATACTGTCTCCATGGGTTGATCACAGTGTGTATCACAATATTATATAGATATAGATATAGATATAGATATAGATATAGATATACACATACACATACACACATACACACACATACACACATATATATATTTATAGAGAGAGGGAGAGAGAGAGAGAAAGAGAGAGAGAAAGACTGAAACCCAGTTATTATTACTTTTTAATGTAAATAGTCTCTATTTCCACAGAGTCCATTTCTGGTACTCCTATACAGTATGTTTATTTTCAAATTATTATTATAAAAATATAATCAACTGGAAGTACTGAGAATGGATTTGATTCTCAGAGACCCTGGTCTCCAGGAATCATTGAGTTATAGGCTACTGTTGGGATCCATTTGGGTGGTTGGTTTTAATTGAAACTGTACATTTGAAAAAAACAAAACAGTAGTTAAAAATATAAGACAAGCACACAGAACAGAACCTATACTTACTGCATTAAGGACCTGAATGCCATCAGCTTAGCTGTTCTCTGGGAGAAATAGGAGAGACAGTGAAAAACAAGCCACAACCATGCATTGCATGGTCACAGGAGAGTCACTGTGAATTGCTTGACTTTGGATCATCTGTATTCCATCGCATTGTGCCAGCATGTTTTGTTTGCTCACATGTTACTAAGGGACCAGATGGGGCCATAACAAAGAGCAAGGCCCAGCCTTGTATTTTGTTGGTATGTGGCCAGCTAAGATGACATTCTGAATACTCAGTTTGCCCCTTGGACCTACTTGGACACATTGGCAAGAGGCCAGGGTCTCACTAGTAGGAGTAGGTTCAAGCTGAGAAGGTCTGTCCAGTCCAGATTCATGTCTCAGAATACTCATATCTCCAGGGGTGAAGTAGCTTCCTCCGTCATCTTGCAAGGGTTCAGTTTGCCATCAAACAACAGCATGTACTTTTTCTTTGTATTTTGATAAGCACTAAAGAAGCTGGAGTGATTCATTACTTTAGGGAAATAATACAACTCATTTATTTGGTGTAATGGAACATTTTTTCCGATTTCAACACACAATTAGTAATCAGCTATTTTGTATACTTGTTTTCAATGTTTGTTTCAACAAGCACTATAATTACATAGCTAATTCATAATTATATATAGTTATTTTGGTAAAATCTCTTAGCTGTTAAGTATATCAATATGGAAGTACAAAAGAGCAAGGGAAGCCAAAGAAATCCTGAGCAAAAATAATACCACAGGAGGTATCACAATATACCTGATATCAAGTTATATTACAAAGTCATAGTAATAAATACAGCATGGTTCTGCAACAAAAACTGCCATAAAGATCAAAGTACAAGAATGGTTTCCAGATGCAAACCCACGCAAAGGCAGCTACCTGATTTTTGACAAAGATCCCAAAATATACATGGAAAAGAAAACTGACATCTTCCATGAATGGTTCTGAGAAGCGAGGTATCAACATACAGAAGAATAAAGTTATATCCTTATGTTTCAGCCTGACAAAATTTGGCTCCAAATGGATCAAGGCTCTCCACATAAGAGTTGATACTATGAAATTAGTAGAAGAAAAAATAGCAAGTATACTTCATAGAGGCATAGGTAAGGACTTCTTTGCCTATAGATAGAACACTGATAGTACAGAAAATAAGAACAACTATTGACCAATTGAATCTTATGAAACTAAAAAGACCCTGTAAAGCAAAGCAAACTGTTAACTGAGTTAAGAAGCATCCCATAGGATGGTCGAAAAGCCATCTAATAGAAGAATCATGTCTCTAATACACAAAGAAGCTAAAAGGATAACCTATAATAAAATGAACAATCCAATTAAACAATAAGCAGAAAGTTCTCAAAATAAGAAATGCAAATGGATAGGAAACACTTAAAAAGTTTTCAGCATCCCTAGCTATCAGAGATGCAGACTGAAGCTACTTTAAGATTCTCTCTTAACCTAGTGAGAATGACCATCACTAAGAGTTCAAATGCCAACAAATGCTGACATACATGTAGGGAAAGGAGAATACTTTAACATTGTTGATAGTAGTGGAAGCTAGTCTAGCCAGTTTGGAAATCTGTATGAGAATTTACAACTAGAAAGAACATTAGTAATAGAAGTACCACATGACCCAGCTATTCCATTCCTGGGCATATCCCCCAAAGGCTCTATATCTTATCACAGATAAACTTAAATGTCTATTTTTATTGCTGCTCTATTCACAATACCTAAAATGTGGACTAACCAAGATATCTATTAGCTGATGAAAATATACTGTATATACACAATGAAGATTTTTTAACATGAGAGGAATAATGAAATAATGAAATTTGTAGATTAATGAATTAAATGGGAAAAATAACTATGCAGAATGAGATAACCTAGACCCAGAAAGATAAATGTTGCATATTCTCTCATACATGGTTCCTAGTATGGAATCTTTAGTTTTGTGTGGTTATACTGGAAGCTAAGATGCTAGGAATGAGCCATGCAGGTGTCTTGGTGTATGCATGTAGGGTGTGGTGAGGAGATAACAGAGCATGGTTAAAGTGAAAGAATTGAGTGGGAGAATATTAGGAGTTGAAAGGTTTAACTAGGCAAAGGGTACATGGGTTGGCCAAGATAAGGAGGCAGTTGGACAGGGGCTAACCAATATGAAGGATGTATGTAAAAAGGAACCTCTATCTTATATACCACATTAAAAATACAATATTTAAAAGGAGTTGGGGGTCATATCCTGTCTGGTTAGACAACGCTGCTTCTAGAAGGAGAAGATTATGAAACCAAATAAAATTTCTAGTGTCATGTATAGGACATCTCCTAATAAGTTGTTGGTCATGGAGCCTCAGAGCTTCTGTAATGATATAGTGCTTGCTGTTCTTTTTGATTACTGTTTAGAGCTAGATGATAAGGCCCTGTCATTGAAGACACCATATGCCTTACTTGTATGACATAGTGAAATCAATGGGGACAAACTCTTCCTGCTGGCTAGCTTTTCTAGTACTCCAAGGTGCTGTGCTGCCTGCTGGGGGAAAAGAGACATCCATAGTCTTTCCTAGCTGCTAATCCAAAAGGTTACTACCAGCTTAATAGGCAAGCCATGCCTACATGTACGAAAGGAGCCTAATTGGTAGAAATCTACACCTGGTACGGCTCTAAATATGCTTTGGGAGGGCATGCCTCCAAGGGGGAATCTACTTTTGTTTAGCTAACATAACAGTTTCAAATTGCCTTACACATATCTATATTTTTACCTATAGGCAAATACTACTTTTCAGCTTAACAAGAGAAGCCTCTCTTTGCCATGAAGAACAAGAGCAAATGCAGTCTCATGGACACATAAGGTACTGGGAATAAATTACAGCTGAGAATAGCCCTAAGCATTTGTAATATCCCTACTCTCCAAATTCAGGGAGCATCATAGAAAAGAAAGAAGAAAGAATGTAAGAGATGGAAAAGGAGAAGATCTAAGAAATGCTGTCTTTAGGGCATTGGCAGAGCCATTGTAATCTAGACCTCACAATACAGGTGACCACTTGCACTAGGCCTATGCAAGGCTGACCTCTTCAGTCAGTCAGGTGAGGCCCACAATTCCATTTTCCTCTCAGCTGACCTTTTAGCTCCATACAGATTTTGGGAAGAGGAAGAGCCACTGTCTTTAGTTGTGAGCTCATCAGGCTCCAAAAAATAGCTCCAAATCTATGCTCAACAGAAGTCTCTAGTTAAACTCAGTGGGCCTCCAAACAAAACCAAAAGATAAGGGCATCAGAAAGGGCTTTCTTTGACAAAAAGGAGGGGGTTGTCATGGGTAGGAAGAAGAAAAGAGAGGACAGGGATCACAACGCATTATATATGTGTGTGAAATTATTAAGGAATAAACTTAATTATTAAAAAATAAAATATGTTTATAATGAGAACATGTTGATAAGAAGATAGGATTTCATACAAAGAAAAAGCACTTGGGAAAACACTTAATGGTCTGTTTGTTTATAAAAATGTTAATCCCAGGACCCAGTGGGATAAAAGGTATTTTAGCAAGCAAAGAATACAATTTTCTCAGTATAGTAAAATATCAAGAACACAGAATTTGGGATGAGGAGTGGTTATGAGGGAAGACAACTGCATTCAATTAAAGCTCAGTAAAAACAAGGATAAACTTTGAATCACATACTCTGCTATTTAAGTTTGTGTTCAATCTCTGCTTTTTCTGTAATTGCAAAACAGAAACAAGTATATTCTATTTCTCACCCAAATGCTGCCCAATATCGATTGTATGTACTGCCATAGCAGGTAGTTTATGCAAAAACAAAACAAAAAGAGGTGGGGGAATCATCACTAAATTAACTTTAAGACAACAGCATCCTGGAAAGATTAATGACATATAATTTACCTTCATGAAAGAAGCAAGCATCCAGTAAATTAGAAAATTCATGCAATCATCCAAATAAATTGTTAAATACCCTGCCAAGTGCTTACCTTATTGAGTATTTGACAAATGGATCTCACATCCATTCTATTACATCAATAGTATTTTCACATCATTCACTCTATTGTTCACTTAAGTACATGAGTTTACACTAGCTGTTATGTGTGCTTAACTCCATTCATGAGCATACAATGAGGAGTGTTCAGGATAAGCAATTCTTTTAGAGTAGTGAGTGGGTTCTGATCATTTGCTGCTCACACTACTGCTTCAGATTGCTAGATTCCAATGATACTCTCACTTTGTCTATATACAATGCCAAAAGTTAAATTTCTTCATACAAAAGATTCCGGTATTATTTCTGACACCTTCAACACTCCATGATTAGATATGTTTAGTTCCAAGTAGCAATTTCCTTCTCACTTAATAAGAAAACCAGACAAAATTGACAAGCAGGGTTCCTACCCAGGGAACAATAACAGCTAAATAGAAAAGATTGAAGCCAAATATAAAGCAATTGAGTTTTAATTATGCTGCTGACATTCCCCAAGATCAATATACAATTTCTGTTTTCTTATTAAAATTATGAAAATTATTTATAAAGCCTATTCTGATTTATTTGCATGCCCTTTCTGGCACTTTTAACCTTAACTTACAATTCCTTCATAATGATTTTCTTCTATACTTACAAGTTTCCTGGTGTTTCTGTAACAAGATACCACAAATTAGGCAGCTTACAACAATAGAATTTACTTTCTTTGGTGTTTGGGAAGCTAGAAACTCAAAACGAAGGGATCATCAAAACTATGGTCTATGCAAACCTGGGTGAAGAATCCTTCTTTAAGAATTCATCTTCATCACAACTATTTTCCAGAATCCTAGACTCTCCATGACTTGGGGTTCCTTGTTTCTAACCAGTCTTCATCTTTACATGCCATTAGTCCCGACTTTTTCTTCTACACTGTTTTCTTATTAGGAAAAAGAATTATACAGACTCACAATTTCTTCTTTGTCAATATAATTTCATCTCAATTAATTACACCCTCAATGACATTATTTCCAAATAAAGTCATATATTCTTATATTATAAGCTAGACTCTTGCTTTTTTTTTTCTTTTCGGGGTCCATTTCAATCCATACCACTACTATTCTTAACTGTTTCATGGGATGAGTATGTGTTCCAGATCCAGTCCACTAAAAGGTTCCATTGTCTTCCCACACTGCTGGGTCAGGCCAGTGAGAATGAGTTAAAGAACAGTTTGGATTTCTCTCTTCCTTCAGGAGAAGAGGCATACTTATTGGACCTCATTCATTCCTTGTTTGTTTTTGTTTGTTTTGTCTTTGACTTTTGAATTTAACCCTGGAAGTATGTATTCTTAGTTCATGATTGGAAGTTGGTTAGTTAGTTTGCTTGTTTGTTTTCTCATTAATTATATAAGTATGAAGAATAAAGGAAAGATGAGGGGATTGGAGTATGGAAAAAGAAAAAAAAACAGAGATGGAAAGTGTATTAGAATTCTAAAAGAAATAGAATCAACAGGATAGAATGCATGCATGTTCATGCATGCACATATACACATACACACACACATACACACACACACTCACACACAGAGAGGGAGAGACAGAGAAACAGAAAGAGAGACAGAGAGAGAGACAAAGAGAAAGAGAGATAGATAGATAGAGAGAGAGAGAGAGAGAGAGAGAGAGAGAGAGAGAGAGAGAGAATATGTATAAGAACTTGCTTCAGGGATTTACAGAGACTAGATGTTCCAAGATAGTAAAAGAGTCAATAGTAGAGCTTCAGTTTACATTCAAACTCCTGAAAATCATGAAAAAGAAATAGCCAATGGTGGCAGTTCTTTTTTTAAAAATGCATGTTCAAGGAAGAAATGCAGACTCTTTCAAATGAACACAAAGGCAGAGTCAGGCAAAAGAGGTAGCTTCTTTTCTTTCTGGAAGGGTCGCCATTTTGTTCCTTCTAGTCAAGGTTCCACCTTATTAGAGGAGGTCCATCTACATTATTTAAGAAATCTATTTTAGGAATTTTAAGAAATTTATTCTACCAATGAAAGGTTAATCTCCTTCAAAAACCCCCTCACAGACATCCTTAGAATGTTTATCAAATATCTGGTGTTCCCATTGCTAGAGCATATTAGCATATGAAATTACACATCTTATAGAAAATGCACTTTGCTTTGCAAGGCTTGAGATATGAAATATGTTCAAGATCTCATAGTGTTTCCTCTCATGTCTAATGTATTCTCTTATTCAGGTCAGTTGCTTTTTGTCACTGAAATCTCTATTGTCTTCCTCATGATCTTCATGACTCTCAGCCTTCTATACTGTATTCAGTTTCCCCTTTCTATACTCTCAGCCTCCTCTCCCTATTCTTTTATACATGATGGCTTCATTTTCATGAGTTTCCTAGAGCTACTCCCATGAGTCCTGGTGGGAGTGCTACATAATTAATACCACTACTGGGATGACATTCTCCACCTACCACCATCGTCAGACCTTCCACAAGTACATAGAACCCTGTGCACAGGTAGCTCATTGTTAATAAACAGAACCAGCAGTAGTTCTTTTACACAAGTGGGAGTAACAAGCTGTAAGCATTAATTTTTTTCATTTCTAAGAAGGTTATTTTTCTCAACTACAATATGACGGTTATGTATATACTCTTTCTGGACTTTTACATTATGTGTAGTTGTGCTCCCTAACCAAAACAATTCATTATAAACACAATCAGCTAGTGGTCTTAGAGAACAGGTAACCTTATGCCTAACAGTGATTAGAGTACTTATACCATTCAAGGTCTCTACAATTTTACAAAGTTTATGAACTGAAACTTTTCTAGCTCTTGAGGTCTCTGCACTTAAAACCATATAGAGAAGTAATTCAGACAACCAGGCTATAAACTCGGATTGTTTCCTTTAAAGTTACATTCTGTAGGTATTTTTTTCTAATTACAATGGCACAGAATGATAAAAAATATTGTTTCCCATAAGACAGAAACCATACCAACTCAAGGATGGAAAAAAATTATTTAAAGTCAGGAATATCTCTGAGTGTTAGTGAAATGATGCTAGAAATTTTTTGCACTCTTGTTTGACATCACTCTAGGGCCTGCTGATGGCTTTTTGCATGTTAATTCAACAATGAAGAAGGTGGAGCTACTGTATGAATGACATGATAACAGTGCCTAGTCTGATACATGTGAATATTCTGGAGTTATTTGTAAACTGAGTTACATCAGAGCCCCTCTAAGAGAAAATGTTATAAATAAATCTTATAGAAATTCCTTTTAAGAGAAAGACATTCATTTGATAAAAATAAAATGTTTTAAGATTTGATGTTTATACTTAAACTCTGTGGTTCTTGTTTTTGTTTTTGTGTTTTTAATTTTGGAGTTTTGTTAAGCAAAATATATCTAAATTCTCCTTTTGTGAAATTCATCACAAATCATATAAAACTGAGCTATCAAACTTCCCCACAGCTAGTGAGCACAGAAGGAGATGAACACTAGTTAACAGAAAGCTGCAGAGAAGTGAAACTAAGACCTTTTACAATTTCCCTTTTGAGTAGATTTAAAATATTTTGATTAAAATTTTTACACATACAAGGATAATACATTTTCATTTTGGTAAACAAAACTATTTCAAAAACTGGTAAGAAATGAAAGAAAAATATGAAGTGGAAAGTTTTGAATTCATCCTGTAACAAAGGACAGAAAGCAAGCTCACTTGAGTTTGAAAGGCATAAATAAAAAAGATGATTCATGAATCCATTAACTTTCATTTCTTCATAAATCTCCAATTCTTCAAACACTTTCTGTTGCTGAACTCTGTCAATTTTTAAAATCAGTTTGAAAGATAGATTTCTATTGTTGATTCCTGTTAGCTTTCTTTCTGTTGATTATTGATGGAAATTTCTCCACATGTCTGTTAGTTAACTCATTATTTTCTCCCATGAATTTTCCATTTATTCATCTCATTGAAATGTTTAATAATAATTCAGAAATGGATTTTGGGTCACAAAGAGGTATATATGTATGCACACAGGTGTATGTGCACGCATGTTAACTATATAGTATATATTTTATTTTAAACATCACTGGACATATAAGCAACCTGGGTTAATCTTTCTTAAGTGGAGTAGTGCTTTGGTTGACACATTTAGGAAAGCCTTGCTACTTAAAATTGCTTTGTCCTTTTGTTGTTTCATGATTTACGTTTCTATATTTTAAAATTTGCTATACTAAGGATATGGCTGGCACCTGATCTGCTCTTTGCATCTTTGGCACTACAATCATTGGCCATAGAGAATGAAGCAACAACATACTTAAAGTGATACTAACATGATTTGAGAAGTTTGCTGATTTTGTTTTGGTTTCATTAATTGAAATAGTTACAATTGTTTTCATAAGTATATAGTAGTTGTCTGATCCTGCACTTAAACATCAGTTTATCCTCTATATCGCAGTGACAAAGACAAACATTCCTTATCCTCATGATATCTGTGGGTCATAGATCTAGGAAGATTCATTAATGTGTTGATATTTTGGGTTCTTTCATAATAGAGCTATGAGATAGAACAGCACATACCTGATGAAGTTCCTGCAACTGAAGGCTCTGCTCCCAACATACCTCACTCAAAAGGCTGGTAAGGTAATGTAATGGTGGTAAGAGCTCAGATCTACTTCTCTAGGGCCTTTCATAAGACCAATTGTGTGTCCTGTTATGGTTTTTGTGTTTCCCAAAACTGATGAACCAGGTCAAAAGACACTAAATGAAGGAGAACTTCTCTGTAGCTTGGAGAAAAAAAAGAAAAAGAGAGAAAGGAGAAGATAAAATAGTATCATGGTAGTAATGAGTTATTACTCAAGTAGTAACTAAGAGTTCTCTTTCTTCACTTCCAGTTTCATCTTTTGTTCTATTGATTTAATTTCAGAGAGGCTCTCCTTGTAGCTTTTTAGATGGTACCAGCTTTGGTGACAACTTTATATTGATTTTAAAAACTGATTTGCTTAGCACTGGGTCCCTATATTCATCCCTAGGACTGCATGAACACTGACATAGACCACATAAGTTGAGAATGGAAAAACAGACCATTTCAAAGAAGGAAAGAATTGCTATAGTGAAGAGTGAAGTTGGAGTTGATGTTAATGAAGCAAACAAGCAATGTTTACTATATGATTCTCATGCACAATACATCAACATTTCTTAGCTTGTCGGAAGTTTTCACCACAGCATCAAGTCCAACCATGCACTCAATGCTCAGGGTTGATCATAATACTCATAGTCAAGATTCATATTCAAATACAAGATAACAGAATACATAAATTGATAGAAGCAACCCTGAGTGTCAACAGTGAACTATGCCTTGAGACCTTCACCCCAGCAACTGTCATACTAAAATTACATAGATAACAAAACAAAATCTTGTGCTCAGATAACATCATAAGCACATTAACTTCTTTCAACTTAAAAAAATATTGAAAATACAGAGGCTAAAGAGCTGGCCTAGTGGCTAAAAACATACTCTGCAAGCATAAAACAGAATTTTTGAGTCAATTGGCTGCCCATTTAGCTGAAAACCATGAGCTTGGGATTTAGTGAGACACTCTGCCTCAAAGGAATAGGGCAGAAAGTAATAAAGCAGGATGTCTGATGTCCTCTTCTAGCCTCAGCGGGAGTATAAATGTTACATATCTACACATACATGTGTGTAGATACTATACACACAGACAGAACACAGACAGAGACTGCTCCACAGAGATTTTTAAATGGAAAATACAGTATTTGTTTTCTGCAGCATATATTCCCTTATATTTATACAATTTGGTGGTAGAAGGGCACAATTTTCCCCAACGTTCATAAATATGAGAACCTGTTAACCCTGCACTATCCGGAAAAGTGGTTCTCTGCAGCAGAGAATCCTTGACAGTCACCTTTCATAGATCTTTCAATAACCATCATTTGTAGCATCTGTTCATCTGAATGACAGTTGGGAAAATGTGCTTGTGAAACATGTCTTAATCTGTGCTCTGTCACTGTGATAAAACACCCTGCCCCTGGCAACTCTTAGAAAAGGCAGCATTGAGTTGTGACTCGAGTATAGTTCTGAATGAAGGTTTAGTCCATTGTCATCACAGAGAGCACAGAAGCATGCTGGCAGATGTGATGCTGGAGATGTAGCTGAAAGTTCTACATCCATATCCATCTGCAGCAGAAAGAGAGCATCACTGGGCCTTTTGTAAGCCTCAAAGCCCACTCACAGTGATACATGTCCTCTAGCAAAGCCACACTTCCTAATCCTTTCTAATAGTGCAACTCTCTGGTGACCAAGCATTGAAGTCTAGGATCCTACTTGGGAAGTGAGTTAGCATTCTTATTCAAACCACTACCGCACCCCAAAGACAAAAAAAAATAAAAAATGAAGGCTGTAGTAAACCACAGAGCTCCATTGGTGCTCCTCAAATCCCCTTCCACAACCACAACAACCACCACAACGAAAAGTGCCCATGTAAACAACACTAAGACTAAGTAAAAACTTCATGGTGGGACCTAATGATCTGCCTCATTTACTATCACTCACATCAGATCACAAGGATGTTTCATTTTTTTTAATTGTTGTATACATTCTTCCCTCTTATATTACATCCAAACCACACAATTCTTCTCCCTCCCCTCCTCCCCTCTCTTAGTAATTCCCTTCTCCTGTCCCCACCCACTTCTCCCTTTCTATTCAGAAAGATGGAGGTCTCCCATGGATATCAACCAAACAAGGCACATCAAGTTGCAATAAGACTAGGACTTCCTCTCTTAGTAAAGCTGGAAGAGGCAACCCAGTAGGAGGAAGAGGGTCTCAGAAAACATGCAAAAGTATCAGAGACAACCCCTGTCACACTGTTAGGAGCCCCACAAGAAGACGGAGCTACACATCTGTAACATATATGCAGAGGGCCTAGGTCAGACTAGTGCAGACTTCCTGGTTATTGGTTCAGTTTCTGCAAGTTCAGATGAGCTCAGATTAGTTGATTTCTGGGGTGTTTCTTGTGATGTCCTTGACTCCTCTGACTCCTTCAAATTTTTATTATTATTCATTCTAGAAAGGGAAGCAGGTAAGCTAGCTGCAGATCTTCACCTTTCCTCCAAATCACGCACTTAGTCTCGCCCCCAGGTCCTATATCAGACCACCTTCTACAACCTAGCTTATCCCTACCCAATCTCCAATGAGTCACACAGGTCTTCTCTGTTGGGTCCTGGTAATTAAAGGTCACAGTCCCCCAAGAAGTCCTGCAAGATGGAGGAC
Source organism: Mastomys coucha (assembly GCF_008632895.1). Lineage (NCBI taxonomy): Eukaryota > Metazoa > Chordata > Mammalia > Rodentia > Muridae > Mastomys > Mastomys coucha. The sequence goes on from NW_022196912.1 coordinate 104,761,441, forward strand.
TCCCTTTTCCTTTTTTCTTTTTTCTTTTTAAATTGGATATTTTCTTTATTTACATTTCAAATCTTTTCCCCTTTCCAGGTCTTCCCTTCAGAAACCCCCTATCCCATTCCTAAATGGACCTCCTCAGTCTGTCCTCAGCCCGCCCCCACTTCTAAGTATCAGTTCCCAATAGAGAAACACCTTTTACCCTGACCACAGTGGCCACATCTATCAGGATCTCAGAAAAAATTCTTACGAAACAATGCACAGACAATGCACTGTCCTAAAGAACCAGAGAGGGCAACAGTAACCAAGGAACACAGCTCAAAAAGGAATCTGAGAAGCAAGTCTTGTCAACAAAATTCAAGAGATTGAAAAGAGAATCTCAGAGATTGAAGACATGGAAGAAGAAATGGGTACCTCAGTGTACCACTTGTGGGCATATACCCAAAGGATTCTTCATCTTACAAGGATGCTTGCTCGGTCATGTTCACTGGTGTTCTCTTTGTAATAGTGAGAAACTGGAGACAACCAATAGTGTCCATCAACAAATGAATAGATAAAGAAAATGTGATAAGTTTTCAAAATAGAGTATTATTCAGCTGGTAAAAATTGAAATCATGATACTCACAGGACAGAATCAGAAAAAGTCATCCTGAGTGAGGTAAATATCAGACTCAGAAAGATAAATATGAATGTATTCATATTTATATGTATACATATATATAATCTACTAAGTCTAAGTAACTAAGCTATAATCTGTTGAACCACAGAGATTAGATATAGAGGAAGAAACTAGGGATGACAGATAAATCTTCCTAGGAAAGGGAAATACAATAGACAAATATGGATGGACGGGAGAGGGCTAGGATGGGAAGATCAAGTGGGAAGGGCAAGTGGGCAGGAAAAGAAACACAGGGAAGGACCACTAACATTAAGGGCCATTTGAGGGGTGGTATGGAAGTAGGGAGCAGAAGCTTCCTAATATATATTACATGCAATGAGTACATATATTAATAAATATTAATAATACATAATTATATATGTGATCTAAATGAAAATACCAAATAATAGGGGAGATAAAACCTTTACTAGCGATCTCTTGTCACAAATGAAGCTCCCAGTACCTGAATCAAGTTACATGTAACTGAGTTCTTAGTCAAAAGAGTACTATGGGAACCCCTGAACAACCCAGGCTGTTGCCAAAACTATAGGTTGCTCTCCACAAACTGACATCAAAGCCCTGTTGCTAAAGACAACACTTAAACAACTAATCAAGCAAGGAAGAGTCAAGCTTGTTCTACCTGCTTGTGGTTTTGATACAAAATCCTACTCTGCATGCTACCAAAGGACAATCAGTCCTGACGCATACCCTTTGATCTACAATGGTACCCTACAAGATATGCTAGGGCAATGCTGGAGTAATACTTGTGGGAGTAACCAACCAATATCTTATTTGACTTATGGCTCACTTTATGGGATAGAACCCATAGCTGATACTGATTGTGACCAAGAACTTGAGACTAGATAACACAGGGACCTAGTATAAAATAAAATAATTCTATTCTTAAAAAAAAAAAAAAAAGCACAGCAATAAAATGGAGGATACCAAGAAATCAAGGTGCTCTGAATCAAAATGATGGACACACATAGAAACTTGAAACTGAGACTGACATGCATTGGACATGCATGGGTCTGCACAAGATGGGGGTCTTAGAGCTGAAAGGAAAAGGGGACACATTCTTTATCTCTAACCCAGAAGCAATTTTCAATTAATAACTACTTGCAAATGAAATTTTAATTTTCTCCAAGGAAGTCTCACTGGGGAAACAAACCACTCTAAAAAGTAGGCTGCATGCCCAGAAATAGATGGCCAACAGAAAATAACGACATCCTTGGAGGTTCCTTGCCTCATATATGCCATGTCAGGACTTTCTCTCTTTCTCTCTTTCTCTTTCTTTCTTTCTTTCTTTCTTTTTTTTCTTTCTTTCTTCTCTCCTTCCTTTCTTTCTTTTCCTTTGTTATATTTCATATTTTATTTTATTTATGTAGCTTCTGTTCTCTTTTTACCTACTATTAAATTGATATATATATTATAGCTTCCAGTGTAGCGTTTTAGGAAAATTTTAAGGGTGCAGAAGACTGACTTTCTTTGTCTTTATCTGATTCTTGTGCGGGGG
>NW_022196912.1:104763926-104792972 GCF_008632895.1 Mastomys coucha
AAAATAATCTTCAGTATCCGAGGCCTCTGAAGGCAGATGGTCTCATCTTCTGCTGAGACGTAAAGTGCAGCTACAAGTGGAAAGGCTCTAGGCTCTCATTCCCTTCAGAAATACTTGTTGACGCCTGGTTCTCGTGGAATGATACGCTGAAAATGTCCTTCAGGCTCATAATGGTTTATCAATAACTGTGACCCCTGCATAGCTTCTCCCCGTGCTCATACACGAGGATACATCTGTCCATTTATCTGTGGTGGGGTTATAATACTCTACCGACGCCAAGTTACAGGAACCGTCGTCTCCTCCGACAACATACAACAGACCATTAACTGCACAGACACCTGCATTTCTTCTGCACATGTTCATATCGGTAACCTGCCTCTAGGCGTTTGTGGTGGGGTCATATACTTCAAAACTTTTTCGTACTAAAGGACCATCATGACCTCCTACAGCATATAATAAATTGTTTAACATGCCAACACCTGCTCCACTCCGTCTGGTGCTCATTTCTGAAGCTGACTTTCTTTGTCTTTATCTGATTCTTGTGCCGGTGGGGAGGGGGGTCTTTTTGCTCTTTCTTTTTTCTTTTCTTTTTCTCTTTGTTTTTATTCTGATGTGTGATGTGTTAGTTTTGCTTTATATTATTTTATCTTAGACTCTTAGAAGCCTGTTTATTTTCTAATGATAGACAGAAAAGGGGTGAACCGGATGGAAAGGGAGATGAGGATGAACTTGGAAGAATAGAGATAGGGGAGACACTAACTAAAATATACTATGTGAGAAAAAAAATCCTATTTTCAATAAAAGTAAAAAGCTGTAACAGGAAATTACAAGATGTTGGTGGTAAAAGACTAACTGCATTTGTTACTGTTTTAGAAAAGAAGACAAGATTTTGCTGGTATAAGACTGCATTTGTGACCATTAAAATTTTTACTTTTATTCACAAATATAGATGTGTGAGTGAGCCCCAGATGTGGGCGGCAGAGACTGAACTCTGCCCATGAGGAAGACCATCAACTGTTTTGTTTTGTTTTGTTTTGTTTTATTGCAGAACCATGTCTTCAGTCCCTCATACAGATTCTTAGAACAGCTTCCTGTGTATATCGCTACCCTATTCTCAGACTTAACTATCTTTGACTGCATCTTTCACATGAGTCTATTGTTTAAGTCATTGCCACTGCTCAAAATGCCCCTTACTTATAATCACATAAAGGGGATGCTGTGGGTCTGGTTCTCTGTGATAACAATAAGGGAAACTACCATACAAAGCAAATGTCTTAGAGTGAGGTTTTTAACCCACATCAATGCCTAAGAAAAGAGTACACTAACTTCTTTCTCAATCATGTATGCTCTAGGAAAGAGGGAACCCCTGGCATTTTATATTTCTACTCAGTTACATAATGGGATGGCATGAGAGCATCAGAGTTTGCAGCCCTCTGTGTGAGCAAGTGCAAATGACAGTACAGGTTAAAAAAGGAGTGGAAGGAAGAGAAGATGGAACTGAAGATGAACTGCTTATTTCACTGCAGATGCTCCCTGGCTTACTATTATAATAATTATTATAACTATTCATTATTATTATTATTACCTCAACTTTTTTTTAACTCTATAATGCTTAAGAACTGACTCACATTAAGTAGAAGCTACACTTCTGATTTGCAAACATGATCATTTACAGGATAATAATATATGGTGAGATATTCCCTCAAAGTTCTTCACCAGCTGCAATGAGCCACAGCTCCTCAAACAAGCACTCTGAGTGTGCCCTGTTAAGATGCTCAGCAGATGAGTGGTGATAAGGTTGTGTCATTCTGTTCTAGGTTTACCAGGACATGACCTCGCCATAAAGAGTATCTATAGCTTTTCCACAGGAGACTCCTACTCATTTCCCAGGAGATAAAAAAAAAAAAAAATAAAGTTCTGGAGTGTGATATCACTTTGGGTAGTTTCTCTATATTCTCCAACTCCATTATTAGTCAGTACGATGGTTGATTTTCATTGTTCATTTGATTTAGAATCCTGATGGAGAGACATACCTCTAGGTGTTTCTGTGTAGGATTTTCTGACAAGATTAACTTTAATGGAAACATTGATCCTGAATGTCAGGGGCACCAAGCCAAGAATAAAAAAAGGAAAAAGAAAGTCACAGGAACTTAGTGTTTGGCTATGAAGTGAATAGCTCTCCACCACCATAGCCCTTGACATCCTAATGTTCTGCCCAAATATATCTGCCCAAGAGACCATGGGCTGAATGCTATAAAATCATAAACCAAGGAAAGTTTACTTTTGTTAATCACTAAGTATTTAATATTAGTAATAAAAAGTAATACAGTTTACAGTTATGGTTCTATAAGAAGGTAACAATAAAAGTATATACGTATGGGAGTATGAGTAGAGAAGAGACAGAGACAGAGGAGGACAGAGACAGAGAGACAGAGACAGAGAGCGACAGACAGAGAAAACAAAGAGATGGATGAGGAGAGAAGAGAGAACAAAGGGATGAATTGGGAAAAGAGAAAGGAGATACAGAGAACAATGAGAAAGATGGATGTATTTTATTAAATTGATCTATAAAACTGTTCAAGGTTTGCAGAGAAAGCTGGAGACTCATGGAAGGGTCTTCAAATGAATAGCCTCTGGCAGAATTCCTTCTGATTCAAGGAAGTCAGCCTTTAAAAAACTAAGATCATCAACTATTTGCATTAATCTTAACTATTTTGTGAAGGATAATTTGTTTCATTCAACATCCACTTATTTAAATGCTGATTTACTTTAAAGACATATTCCTCCAAATATTTAAAACTGCTTTGGGCCCAGTAACTTGGATTGGTAGCCAGGCCAAGTTGGCACATAAAACTAACCACTACATCACTGTAGCCACAGTGAATAGCAAGCCCGTGGTCTTCGGCCCTTGTCTTTCAGTTTTGCCTTTCTTCATATGGAACAGCTTTCTAAGCGAAGATTTTTTTTTCAAACAATCTTCTTTCAAAACTATGATCACAGGAATGTGGCACACAATGGAAAGTTAACAAAACAGTGATTTTGTCTTCTATATGAAGAATATCAGCAAGTCACAAGCTTTACAAATAAAATGTAGCCATATTAAAGGAAATTTATTTTATATAATGCCAATTTCAAGTTGCAAGGGTGCAATAATGAAATGTCATTCAGTCATCTGCTGGTGGAGCCCATGTCTTCCAGGACATACTAAGATGCTGCTTGCTTTCCTAATTAAATTTATTTGTTCACTAACTCAAAAGCAATGTTGAATAAGTACTATGTTTACATATGAGCTAAGTGTGACATATATAGAGTTTAAAAAGTTAGTAGCCCTTCTGCCAGACAGATAAGAGAAAGGTGGTTTAATATAATTCTTTATCACCTGTAAAACAAGAAAACGATAAGACTCTTTTGGAAGACCTCAGTTCTACTTTGGAAGGGCCACGTAAAAGAATGAGGTGATTTCTATACTGAGGCTCGAGTGATGTTATAATCATAATAGCAGTTATAAATTTAATTTTGTTTTTGAAGTGAAACAGGACTATATCACTCCCTGATCCTTTTCTTCCTTTTAGCACCTCCCATTAGCATCCCTCAAACTCCCCTCCTTCCCCTCCATACTCAGGTTGGTAGCCTTGTTTTCTTTGATTCTGTCAGTAATATATATGTGTGAAGGGTGGTATATGCACATATGTTTTGTGTGTGTGTGTGTGTGTGTGTGTATTCTGCTAGGTCTATTTTTGAGCAATAACTTTAGTAATAATAATAATAATAATAATAATAATAATAAAGATTTCTCGAATACTTTCTATATACCAAGCACAAACTGTATACATATTGCATGTATTCATTTACTTACAAAGTGATACTTTGCCAGGTAGCTTGAGGGGATGGCATTATAAATGACAGGATCAACATAGTCCAAACATGGTGCCTTAAAGGCAGAGCACTCATTTGGGGAATGGCAGAGAGTTTATTAGAATGTAGGGCTACTTTGCAGAATACCAGTGAATAAGATATTATCCTTCTTAGGGAGGTCGGTTTTCAGTAGATAGTCCATACCTCACCCCCACCTATTTCTACAGTAAACCCAGGGACAGTGAATCACGTTTTATTTATGTTACCTCAGGGTCTTAACCTGCTTCCTTTGTTAACTGAGTCAACTTTTAGCACCAGTCATTATTGCCATCACCAAGGTTATCCTACCTATGGTAACTTTCTATGTATGTATGTATGTATGTATGTATGTATGTATTTACTTACATCCAAAACACTGCCCTCCTTTGCCCTCCCTTATAGAGTCCTTCCATGCTACATCCCCTTCTCCTCTGAGAAGGTGGGGCCCCCTGGATATCCGTCCACTGTGGAGCATCCTCTCCCACTGAGGCCAGACAAAGCAGCCATGGAGACTGAGCTGCATGTCTGTTACATATGTGCTGAGGCCACCATCTAGCCTGTTATGCTCTTTGGTTGATGGCTTAGTCTCTGAGAGCTCCCAGGGGTCCAGGCAAGTTGACACTGTTGTTCTTCCTATGGAGTTCCTATCCTCTTCAGGGTCTTCAATCTTTCCCCCCAACTCTTCCATAAGAGTCCCTGACCTTTGCTTCTATCTAATGTTCGTCTGTGGATATCTGAGCATCTGTTTTTGTCAGCACTGTGTAAAGCTGTCTTCTCCTAAGACAGTTATGCTAGGCTGCTATCTGCAAGCATAATAGAATATCATTAATAGTGTCAGGGATTGGTGCTTTTGCATGGGATGGGTCTCAAGTTGGGCCAGTTATCTGGCGATTCCTTCAGTCTCTACTTCATCTTTGCCCCTCCATTTTTTTTTCAGACAGAACAAATTTGAGGTTGAAAGTATTGTGGGTAGGTTGATGTCCTTATCCCACCACTGAGGGTACTGCCTGGCTATAGGAGGTGGTCTCTTCAGGTTCCATATCTCCACTGTTAGGCAACTTCTATGGGTACCAGCATTGACTCCTAGGAGGAGGGCCTCCCCTATTCCAGGTCTCTGGGATTCCTAGAGATTCCCCCTACCCCCAACAGCTGCAGATTTTCATTCATTCTCCTGTCCTTCTGGGCCTCTCTCCTGTCTCTCCAGATACCTGATCCTGTCTCCCATCCCCCCTCCCCAGCCAGGTCCCTCACTTGGATGGAATTAGAAAATATAATCCTGAGTGAGGTAAGCGAGGATTGAGCCTGATAGTGGATATTAGCTATAAAGTACAGGATACCTGAGATTCACCCCAAATATCCAAAGAAATTAAATATAAAGAAAGGCCCAAGCGAGGACGCTTGAGTCTCACTTAGAAAGGTAAACAAAATAGCCATGTAGTAACTTTCAGTTATGGAATAATAGGAGCTTTCTCTTTCATGTGGGGAAAGAGACAGAGGCACACAGAGATACACTTTAACTCTTCCACAGCTTTGGTCTCATGGCGGTATCATCTTATATTTCAGTAATATCCAGAATCTCATCAGCATTTACCAATTTCCTTCTAAGTTTTCTATATCTAAATATTATTTATTTATCTATCGTTTGTCTATCACGAATCATCTATTTATCTTCTTACCTATCACTACTGTCTACTATTTGCAATTAGTAAAAGAGATCAATACAAAAGAGATAATTTGACTGCTTAGTCAATCACTTAAAATATCTACATAAATTTTTTCATATATTAGAAATCTTCATATATTTCTGATTCTGGTTACATTGGCTTCAAAGGAAAAGTGGAACCCTCCTGACCTTGGACTCAATAACACTATTTGTCTTCTCATCTTCAGACTCCAGGGGGCAGTTCATTTTGTCTCTAGTTTGTGAGAACAGGGAGAGATTGCATCTGTGTCTGCTGACTATCCCCAGAGTAGTCCAAATCTTCCTCCTTGATGTTCTTTGTCTTATGTCCTTTCAGATACTCTCCCTTAGTCCCTGGCTGAGGATCAAAGAACATATCAGAATGTTTAATATGCAAACATGCTAGCTTATAAAATGGGACTGTCCCATGCGAGAGCCCTTCTGGGTACCGTAATTTTCCATTTCACATTCTAGCTTTCTTCTATGTGTTTGACTTCTTTATGATAGCAGGGGGGAAGCCAACAAGTGCTGAACAATTCACACAGCTTAGAAATCAGGAATTTCTGAAGAATAGATTGTTATGGAAATCAAGGAAACTGGGACAAGTTAACTAGGGAATCTGGGAATTCAGTCATTACAGGGGAGAGCTCAAAACATTTGAAGATGGATCACCTTTTGTGAGGGCAACACTGATCAAATTTTTGTCAATACCAAGTGGTTTTCCCACAGGGTTTTACTATGTGGCCCAAGCTAGGCCTAAGAATGGCTAAGCTCATTCTAAAGCCCAGGCTGGCCTTGAACTTGTGATCTTGTTATCCTTTACCCCTGCGTGTTAGAACTGTAAGAGTGCAGCCCACACTCAGCTGCCTTTTGGTTTTGTATCAGTATTTTCATCATTTTATTTGAACATATTTGCTGTGTAGACTCCTTCTCTCTTGGATTCTCATTGCTTAAAACTTTATTTTTCCTCAAATTGCTACAAAGTTTTTCTGGCATTTCCTTTACTTGTTCTGAATTATTATTTTAGGAAAAAATCTATGACCTGAGTCTCCCATAAATGATTTTTTTTAAGTCTCACTTGTTTCTATTAAAAATTTGTAATAGTCTCATGAAGAAAAAATTCATATACCATAAAGTTCAATATTAGAGAGATAAAAATTCAATGAGTGTAAATATATTTATTGGCTTCAACAACTGTAAACATAATCTAATGTTAAAGTCTGTCATTCTCCTAAAAAATAACCCATGCATATTAGCAATTCTCCATTACACTCCTTTCCCTCAACACTGGCAGCCATGACTCAACTTTCTTTCTACTTCTATTTAATTATGCTGGACATTTCATATAAATGTCATCATACAACATAAAGACTTTTGAGTCTCTTTCACATAATGCGTTTTAAAACCCCATTCACATTTTAATATGCACAAATAATGCATTCATTTTCATTACTGAATGGTATTATCATATATGGATATACCACACTTTGTTTGTCTTCCCTAAATTGATGGAAATTTGTGTCAATCATAGTTTCTGTCTATTATCAAAACAAGTGGTGTGAACATTGCTACTTGTACTGGCTGGTTTTGTGTGTCAACTTGATACAGGCTGGAGTTAACACAGAGAAGGGAGCTTCAGTTGGGGAAGTGCCTCCATGAGGTCCACCCATGGGGCATTTTCTCAATTAGTGATCAAGGGGATAGAGCCCCTTGTGGGTGGTGCCATCCCTGGGCTGGAGGTCTTGGGTTCTGTAAGAGAGCAGGCTAAGCAAGCCAGGGGAAGCAAGCCAGCAAGGAACATCACTCCATGACCTCTTCGTCAGCTCCTGCTTCCTGACCTGCTTGAGTTCCAGTCCTGACTTCCTTTGTGATAAACAGCAATGTGGAAGTAAGCCAAATAAACCCTTTCCTCCCCAACTTGCTTCATGGTCATGATTGTGCAGGAATAGAAACCTGACTAAGACACTACTGTTAATAGATTTTTGTGTGGGTATAGATTTCAGTTCACCTACATGGATTTCTAGGTGTGGAATTGCTGGGTTTCTATGGTATTTGCATGTGTAACTCTTCAGCAACTGCCAGATTACATTCCAAGTGGACCAAACTGGATTATATTTCAATCAGCAGTATGTGAGATTTTAGTTCTCTTTACCAATATCAACAGCTGCTATGAAACATCGTTTTGCTTATAGCTCTCCGTGTAAAGTAATGATATTGTACTTTTACTTTGCATTTCCCTGTTGACAAATGATGTTGAGTATCATATAATCTGCTTATCGTTATTTGTGTATCTTCCGTGGAGAAATATTTTCAAAACTTTGATCATCTCTTAGTTGAGTTGTGTTTTGCTGTTGAGTTATAGGATACATATATATTTCTCATCTTCAGATATATAATTTAAATGTATTTTCCATAGACTTTTAAAAGTTAAACTTTCTTTTTTTAAAGATTTATTTATTTTATTTATATGAGTACACTGTAGCTGTCTTCAGACACACACCAGAAGAATACATCAGATCCCATTACAGATGTTTGTGAGCCACCACCATATGGTTGCTGAGAATTGAACTCAGGACCTCTGGAAGAGCAGTTGGTGCTCTTAACCACTGAGCGATCTCTCCAGCCCCAAAGTTAAACTTTCTTGATGAGGACTTTGAAACATATGATTTTCAATATTGATGAAATTCTGTCTCTGTCTCTCTCTCTGTTATTCTCTGACTCCCTGTTTCTCCTCTCTCTATCTCTCCATGTACTATAATTTAGGTTTGTTTCTTGGCATGCCAAAGAAGCTTTTGAAATTTAGAGAAACTGTGTTTTCTAGCCATGTTGTCCACTCATAAAGATTAGCATCTCACCCTGGACTTGTGAAAGTCTGAACAAAGCTTTCTTTGTACCATAAAGCACCAAAGACAATAATCTTTAATGGATGGTTGGCTAAAGGAGTTAAAGGAGAGAGGAAATTGGTTATTTTTCCCCAGGAATGGGTCAGAGATATATACTGCAGACAATTCTGTCAACTTTGACTATAGAGAAAGATGTAAAATCCCAAGGCCATATAAGTTGTATCCAAAAGAGGCAAAACTAAAGTTTCCTTAAAAACGAATGAGAAACATCGAATGTCAAACCCAGGGAATTTCATTCTCTCATGAAGAAACTATAAGAAATGTGGGTAGGACAGGTATAGTGGCACACACCTTTAATCTCAACATTCAGGAGGCAAAGTCAGGCAGATCTCTGAGTTCAAGGTCAGCCTAGTTTACAGAGTGAGGTTCAGGATAAACAGAGCTATATAATGAGACCCTGTCTTGAAAAAAACCAAAAGAATAAAGAAATATGTGTAGAGACTAGGGCTATGACTCTTTGTTGGCCTTTTGAATGTTATTTCTACTGAAATCTGTTCTCTCCTCTCCCCCTCCCCCACCTGAGGGCCAGGAGTGAGCTAACAGCTTCCCTCTGCCAGAGCTCTGAAAGTGGAGCTTACACCTAGGATTGAATCAGGCCACCTGTAGTGCAAAACAAATGGCCCACAACACTGCGGTCCTCCTGAAACCAAAAGACAGACTCACAGCTAGTCCCTGCTGTTTGAGGACATTGCTGACTGTAAACAAACTGACCACCTGAGAAAGAAATCCACTGAGAACCCGGCATCTTCACATCTGCTGTTGTATTTACGTTATGCATATAATATGTTTAGATATTGTGGTTTCACTTTTGTGCCTGGATATATAAACCCATTACACCCCGAATAAAGTGTCGCTTTGATACATTTACTTAGCATCCCTCCATCTCTTTGTTCTCTGCCCGTTTGATTTCAAAGGTCTAGCCCAACTTCTAGTCTTAAGTAACCCACCAACTGGAGTAGAACTGCTGGCCGGCTTCTACAGAAATTTGGATAAATGACAATCAGGATGGCACAAGACCAAAGATATGGTATGATATGATATGATATGATATATAATTAGTATAATATATTATGGAGATTGAAGCTATGTGATAGTGAAGGTTTCTAACATACACTTAGGCAGTAATGGTAGACAAAGAGGAGGGTGTCACTGAGGCTTTGATGGTGGCCATACCAAAGTCCTTCGGCTTCCTAAGATGTAGATGGGTCTGAGAACACACCAAGAAAATGATTTGGTTTCAAGGAGAAAAAAAAAAATCTTCCTGATTAAAAAGATAATCACACTGAGTAATGATTTTCTATTGTTCTGATGCTATAAATTGTTATCGTTTCCTTAATCAAAAATAATCTAAATTATTCTGTTTATTAAAAAATATTTCTGTAATTTTTTTCTCAATACCTAAGGAAGGGATAATGTTGAAAAGAGAAAGACTATATTCACTTTGTCATTTTGACTCTCACTGTAGTGGAAAAAAAACAGCCTGAACTCTATCTTTAAGTCCTCACAGAAACAACTTAAAATTCTCATTTCTCTATGCAAATTAAGTGCACCTTAAATGGTTGTATGTGTTTCCCTCTAAAAAGCAGAAAAAGGTTGTAAATTATGTGACTGTAATAACAGATGAGGCAGAGACAATGTGTTTCTGTGTATTATATCTTTGTATTGTATATTACTTCAGTGTAGCCCCTGGGGCTAATACAGGTTAAATTTGTACAGGAGAGATAAAGGAGTGAGGAGAAGTTCTTTTTTTTTTTTCCGACTTTTTTCCTAAACACTGATGACCTCTAAGGAGCAAAGACAGTTAATCAACTGTCTTACAAAAATCAGGAGATTACATGTAATATGCATAGTTTTAAAAAATACAATTACATAGTGTACTGGCTGGTTTTGTGTGTCAACTTGACACAGGCTGGAGTTATCACAGAGAAGGGAGTTTCAGTTGGGGAAGTGCCTCCATGAGATCTAGCTGTGGGGCATTTTCTCAATTGCCCCTTGTGGGTGGTGCCATCCCTGGGCTGGAAGTCTTGGGTTCTATAAGAGAGCAGGCTGAGCAAGCCAGAGGAAGCAAGCCAGTAAGAAACATCTCTCCATGGCCTCTGCGTCAGCTCCTGCTTCCTGACCTGCTTGAGTTCCAGTCCTGACTTCCTCTGGTGGTCAGCAGCAGTGTGGAAGTGTAAGCTCAATAAACCCTTTCCTCCCCAACTTGCTTCTTGGTCATGATGTTTGTGCAGGAATAGAAACCTTGACTAAGACACATAGCATATAGAATATATTACATGTACCATGCAGCATATATAATATTTACTTAATTCCTATTTCTACTTCCATTCATCTGTTTATTATCTATCTGTCATCTATCAACCAATCATCTACAATCCATTTAAATTAGACCTTAGTTATCTAACAAAAGAGATATGTTAAGAAGTATAACTATGGGGCTGGTGAGATGGCTCAGCGGGGAAGAGCACTGACTGCTCTTCGGAAGGTCATGAGTTCAAATCCCAGCAACCACATGGTGGCTCACAACCACCCATAATGAGATCTGACGTCCTCGTCTGGTGCGTCTGAAGACAGCTACAGTGTACTTACATATAATAAATAAATGAATCTTTAAAAAAAAAAAAGAAGTGTAACTATTCCCTATATGGATAAGTAGTTAAACTTCTTTTAGGATGTTTCTAAGTGTGTTAGGTGGCAGCTTTTTGCTTGTATGTATATTTTGTTTGATTTCTGTTTGTCTCAGAAGCTTTAGGAAATATGATAAAAATCGCCAAATATTTTCTAAGAAAGCACATTATAATAAATACATGAAAATATACAGATTCTTTCAAAATCTAATCAGAGCAATAGTGATACAAATAAGTGAAAATAATAATTAAAATAAATATTTAAGACAGAAAGGTGTTGTGATAGTTAGTATTATAAACTTGACAGAATTAGATTCACCTAGGAGAGGAGCCTCATGCCTATAAGGAATTACTTTTATTGTAATAGATAGGATGGGAAGACCTATGGTGAGTGGAACCAATTCACAGATGGGATCCAGAACCGTGTAAATGCAGAACTCTAAAAAGCAGATATCATCTATTAGCACTGGTTTTGCAGACATGAGAAATATCAGATATATGGGGGTTGTGGATCATCAAGTCTTATACTGTGATCCCAGATAAAACTGAAAACAAGCAAAGTAGGAATCTGGCAAGGAAGCCCTGGGAGGGTTGCAGGAAACTAGGAAGGTGATGCCTAAATTGAAATAGAGATTCCAGGATGTTGAAAAGGTGAGAACTATTGAACTTCCATTGAGGAAAACTGAATATGCAGAGTGGAGTCAGTCCAAGACAGAGGCTATGTGTTTTAAATGCAGCAGGTCTGGAGTGGCAGGGAACAAAAGATATCTATAATTTTTATACTATGCTAGGCATTTTCAGTCTAGCATTGTTCCTTTCTTTCCTTGTTATGCCCCATTCCTCCCTTTTCATATGGACATGTAACCATCCTCTATGGTACTATATATTGGAAGAATATGATTTTATATTTTGTAAACAAGGGTCATAGTTAAGCAGTTTCTGTGAATCTCAGAAGAGACTTAGGATGTTGGACTTTTGAGTAATGTTGGGACTATTAAAACCTGTGGCGATTCCTTAGATTGGAAAGTATGTTACATAAATAGATGGCTGTGAGCCCATGGGGGGTGGGGTAAGGTAACATGTCCTGGATCAAATGTGAAGTGTGCCCAATAGGCTCACTTGTTTAGACCCTTGGCCCTCAGCTACTGGCACCATTGGGAAGGTTTTGAAAGTTTTAGGAGGTGGAGCCTCACAAGAGGAAGTGAATTACTGGGTTCTAGCCTTGAGACAGGAAGCCCCACTTCCTGTCCAGGATTTCTTGTCACCACGCCTTTGCTGCCTGCTTCCCATGCCTTTCCAGGCTTGCTGCACTCTACCCCTCTGGAACTGTAAGCCAACAGCCCGTTTTCCCTTAAATCGCTTATGAAAAAAAGAATTAAAACATGTGTCCTGGATGTCTTGCCATATGATAATGAGTGAAATGAGTTGGCAAATCTCTCATGTTTTAATCACTGAGCAATAATCCTCATGTAACCAAACCATTATTCCCAACTAAGTCATATAGTTATCTATTGAGCCATCAGTCAGGAAGATGTGAGGATAGGGTTTCTTCCCCTATTTCACTTGAGTATTCTGAATAAGGCTGATTCAAAGGCCTGAATAAGGCCTATGCTTAAATCAAGAATTATTTAGGGTGGATTTTTTTTTCTCCTACAAATTTGTGATGGTTTGTATATGCTCGGCCCAGGGAGTGGCACTAGTTGGAGTAGGTGTGTCACTGTGGACATGAGCTTTAAGATCCTCATCCTAGCTGCCTGAAGCAGCCTCCAGATGAAGATGTAGAACTCTCAGCTCTGCCTGCACCATACCTTCCTGGATGCTGTCATGTTCCTGCCTTGGTGATTAATAAACTGAATCTCTGACCTATAAGCCAGCCCCAATTAAATGTTATCCTTTATAAGACTTGCATTGGCCATGGTGTCTGTTCATAGCAGTAAAACCCTAACCAACACAAAATCGTACTTGCTGCTTGCTTTAATGGAATTAAGCACAATTTTTTTGCCAACCCTTTTCCTAGACTACAAACAGCAATAGTTGTAAGAGTGTTGGTCATATTGGTAGATAATAAAATCTGCTTTCTCATTAGCTCTTTTGGTAGCTGGCGGCTGAGACTGTGATGATTGAGCTCTGAGGAAGCAGCTTCTATCCTGGACTCTTATCACAGGTATCTAAGCAGAGGAGCTGAGCTAAAAATAGAAGACTGTACTCCCCAAAACAGCTATGGCAGGCATCTAGAAGAACCATGTACAATTCCAAGGTGGCAAGAAGTCTATAGGTCAAGATGTACCTGGCATTGAGTTTCAAAAATTAGCAGGAGAAGAAGGACTGTTAAAAACAAAGCCCATGGCAGACCCTCCAGGGACAGATGTACAAGAAACATTTTTCTTGTTTTATCAAAGGTAGTTAGCACATTTTCAGAACCATTCACCTTCCCCTTGACAGTGGTTAATCAATCATGTCAAATTGTGAAGTCAAACTCACACCAATGGGATGAGATACCATGATCACTTCCATCAGAGAATGAAAAAACAGAGGCCTTTTGGCCAACTATGCTGCTTGCTAGCCCCATTTTGGCTGTGGTGCATTCTTTGTGTACGGCAAAGTAGCATTGTCAATTTAATTTTCTTTTGGCATTTGTACTCCATTTTTTTTTATTTCATTTTTGTTTTTTCGAGTTAGAGTTTCTCTGTATAGTACTGTCTTTCCTAGAATTTACTCCACAGGCCAGGCTGGCCTCAAACTCACAGAGATCTGCTTGCATCTGCCTCCAGAGTGCTGAGATTTAAGGTGTGCTACTACCACCACCCAGCTCATGTGTTCCTTTTTATGCAGTCAGATTGTTCTCTTCCAACAACTGCATAGATCAAGCCCATTGACAATGGATTCATAGATACAGCTGACACTCTGTACCTCTGGGTCCTCCATCCATGGATTCAACCTATTAGCTATGGATTAAAAATAATTGCATCTGTAATGAATATGCATTTTCTTAGCATTACCTAAACACACATTAAGTAATTATTCACATACCATTTGTATTGTACCAACTATTAAAAATAACCTAGAAGTGTTGGAAAGCACATGAGAGTGCAGGACAGTCTGGCCAGGGAAGCAGGTAGGTAGGCTAACTGCAGGTCTTCACCTCTCCCTCCACTATTCCAAATCCAATTCCAAGTCTTACCTCTAGCTCTGTAGCAGACCACCTGTTGCAGCCTCCTCCTCATCTGCTCCACCCCGATCTCCAGTGTATCACACAGGTCTATTCTTTTAAACCCCCATCCCTGACTCATTGCTATCCCAGTCCCAACTCCAGAAAGCATTCCCTAGGCATGCACAGTCTATTCCAGCCATGGAAGTAGTTAGCCTAACTGTAGATCTTTACCTCTCTCTCCTCCAAATCTAATCCCTATTCTCACTCCTACCTCTGTAGCAAGACACTTGCTATGACCTTCCCAATTCCTCTGTTCCTCCCCTCTCCTCTCTTCCTCCTCTTCTCTGATCATCCCTCCTCCTTAGTTCCTATCTCCAGCAGATCCTGTAGATCTTCTTCAACGTTCCTCTCCACTCATCCTGATATCCCAGCCCTCAACTCCAGCCAGTATTTTCTGGAAACCATGCAGCCGAGACTGACAGAGCAGCAAGTAGGCCAGTAAAGCAGCATCAGAAATTGAGACGGGCTAGGCTGACACTATGACCGGCTTCAAATTCAGTTCAGTTCAGGAGACTAGGCCTAAATATCTGTTTGCAAGGAATGAGCAAGTCCAGGCAAGTTTCTAAGAAGGACCAAAGCACCCAGACTTTGGTCTTCCTTCTTCTTGAGCTTCATGTGGTTTATAAATTGTATCTTGGGTATTCCAAGCTTTAGGGCTAATATCGACTTATCCGTGAGTACATACCATATGTGTTCTTTTGTGATTGGGTTACCTCACTCAGGATGATATTTTCTAGTTCCATCCATTTGTCTAAGAATTTTGTGAAGCCACTGCTTTTAATAGCTGAGTAGTACTCCATTGTGTAGATGTACCACATTTTCTGTATCCTTTCTTCTGTTGAAGGACATCTGGGTTGTTTCCAGCTTCTGGCTACTATAACTAAGGCTGCTATGAACATAGTG
This sequence comes from Mastomys coucha, assembly GCF_008632895.1. Classification (NCBI taxonomy): domain Eukaryota; kingdom Metazoa; phylum Chordata; class Mammalia; order Rodentia; family Muridae; genus Mastomys; species Mastomys coucha. Next base: position 104,779,146 of record NW_022196912.1, read on the forward strand.
GAGCATCCCTCCTTCTTATACGTTGGAGAATCATTTGGGTATATGCCCAGGAGTGGTATATCTGGGTCTTCAGGTAGTACTATGTCCAGTTTTCTGAGGAACCACCAGACTGATTTCCAGAGTGGTTGTACCAGCTTGGAATCCCACCAACAATAGAGCAGTGTTTCTCTTTTACCACATCCTCACCAGCATCTGCTATCACCTCAGTTTTTGATCTTAGCCATTCTGACTGGTGTGAGGTGGAAACTCAGGGTTGTTTTGATTTACATTTCCCTGGTGACTAAGGATGTTAAACATTTCTTTAGGTGCTTCTTAGCCATTCGGTATTCCTCAGGTGAGAATTCTTTGTTTAGCTCTGTACCCCATTTTTAATAGGGTTATTTGGTTCTCTGGATATTAGCCCTCCATCGAATGTAGGGTTGGTAAAGATCTTTTGCACTCACTGATAAGTGGATATTAACCTAAAATCTCAGAATACCCAAGATACAATTCACAGACCACATGAAGCTCAAGAAGAAGGAAGACCAAAGTGTGGGTGCTTTGGTCTTTCTTAGAAAGGAGAAGAAAATACTCACAGGAGCAAATATGGATCAAAGTGTAGAGTAGAGACTGAATGAAAGGCCATCCAGAGACTGCCCCACCTGGAGATCCATCCCATATGCAGTCATCAAACCCAGACACTGTTGTGGATGCCAAGAAGTGCTTGCTGACAGGAGCCTGTTATAGCTGTCTTCTGAGAGGTTCTGCCTGAGCCTGACAAATACAGAGGCATATGCTCACAGTCAACCACTGGACTGAGCACGGGGTACCCAATGGAGGAGTTAGAGAAAGGATTGAAGGAGCTGAAGGGGTTTGCAACCCCATAGGAAGAACAACAATATAACCAACCAGCCCCCCCAGAGCTCCCAGGAACTAAACTACCAACCAAGGAGAGTATACATGGAGGAACCCTTGGTTCCAATTGCATATGTAGCAGAGGAGAGGCCCTTGGTCCTGTAAAGGCTTGATACCCCAGTGTAGGGCGGAGAAGCAGGAGTAGGAGGGTTTGGGGGGGGACACTCTCATAAAAGCAGAGAGAGGGGAATGGGATAAGGGGTTTCAGGGAAGAGATAGGGAAAAGGGATAACATTTAAAATATAAATAAAAAAATATCCAATAAAAAAAGAAAATTAAAAAAAATAAAGTAAAAATAAAATAAAAACAAAACATAAAACAACAACAACAACAACAAAAAACCCATATGTCTTTCAATTCCTCTTACCAATAGGGTATAGGGTATAGTGTGTATGTATATACATGCTTGTATGTATGCTGTGGTAATCGTTGCTAAAATCAACCAACAAATTAAAAGCAACTACAAATTCCTCATAAATTGTAGAAGTAATACGTAGATATAGCTTGATAAATCCTGTGTAGAGTTTTGATTTTTATTCTTGGTCTGTTGGGGTTCCTTGTAAAATAATGTTAAGAATTTCTGTTAAAAAGTATTTCTCATTCCTTTCTCATACCATGTTTTCTGTGCTGTTTGATAAACAGAGTCATTTATTAGAGACAGGATACACAGACAGAAAACAGGGGCAGACATACATTACAGACCAAAACATAGAGGCAACAAGGTGCAGACAGACCAAAGTGAGAGATGTGGAGAGTTCACATTTGGGGATGCTTTTTTCCTATCCTACCTCAATAGGAAGTTTCTCTCCTTTTATATTCTTTAATAGAACATCAAGAGAATCTACTTCTTGTTCCACAAAATTTGATCATTTAACACTGAAGGACAGTGTTAAATAATGTTTAATGAACAGTTTTCTACTCCATCAATATTTTCAATCAAAAGAGCCACATAAGGATGTAATGAGTAGAAATTATCATGGTGTTACAAAAGCTGCACCAGATGTACAAACTGTAGTTACAGAATCTCTATTCCCCATTTTTAAATAGGGTTATTTGGTTCTCTGGAGTCTAACTTCTTGTGTTCATTGTATATATTGGATATTAGCCCTCTATTAGATGTAGGACTGGTAAAGATCTTTTCCCAATCTGTTGGTTGCTGTTTTGTCCTATTGACAGTGTTCTTTGCCTTACAGAAGCTTTGCAATTTTATGAGGTCCTATTTGTAGACTGTTGATCTGAGAACATAAGCTATTGGTGTTCTGTTCAGGAATTTTACCCCATCTACATGTGTTTAGGGCTCTTCCCCACTTTTCTCCTCTATTAGTTTCAGTGTATCTGGTTTTATGTGGAGGTCCTTGGTCCACTTGGACTTGAGTTTTATACAAGGAGATAAGCATGGATCTATTTGCATTCTTCTACATGCTAACTGCCAGTTGAACCAGCACCATTTGTTATTTTGCAGTCTTTTTTCCACTGGATGATTTTAGCTCCTTTGTCAAAGATCAAGTGACCATAGGTGTGTGGGTTCTCTTCTGGGTATTCAATTCTATTCCATTGATTCACATGCCTGTCTCTGTACTAATACCATGCAGTTTTTATCACTATTGCTCTGAAATACATCTTGAGTTCAGGGATGGTGATTCCCCCAGAAATTCTTTTGTTGTTGAGAATAGTTTTTGCTATCTTGGTTTTTTTTTTATTCCAAATGAAATTGCAAATTGCTCTTCCTAACTCTATGAACAATAGAGTTGGAATTTTGATGGGGATTGCATTGAATCTGTAGGTTGCTTTCAGCAAGATAGCCATTTTTACTAGATTAATCCTGCCAATCCATGAGCATGGGAGATCTTTCCATCTTCTGAGATCTTCAATTTCTTTCTTCAGAGACTTGAAGTTCTTGTCATATAGATCTTTCGCTTGCTTGGTTAGAGTCACACCAAGGTATGAAATATTATTTGTGACTATTGTGAAGGGTGTCGTTTCCCTAATTTCTTTCTCAGCTTGTTTATTCTTTGAGTATAGAAAGGCTACTGACTTGTTTGGCTTAATTTTATATCCAGCCACTTGGCTGAAGTTGTTTTTCAGCTGTAAGAGTTCTCTGATGGAATTTTTGGGGTCACTTAAGTATACTATCATATCATCTGCAAATAGTGATATTTTGACTTCTTCCTTTCCAATTTGTATCCTTTGACCTCCTTTTGTTGTCTAATTGCTCTGGCTAGGACTTTGAGTACTATATTGAATAGATGGGGAAAGGGGGTTACAGCCTTGTCTAGTCCCTGATTTTAGTGGGATTGCATCAAGTTTCACTCCATTTAGTTTGATGTTGGCTACTGGTTTGCCAAATATTGCTTTTACTGTGTGTAGGTATGGGCCTTGAATTCCTCAGGCTATGGGACCCAGAACATTCGACTGAGCCAGGATGCTGTGAAGGACTTTGACTGCTGCTGTCTCTCTCTGCAGCCCTGCCATGACCCTGTGGTCACACTAGATGGCTACCTGTATGAAAGGGAAGCAATCCTGGAATACATCCTACACCAGAAGAAAGAGATTGCCTGGCAGATGAAGGCCTATGAGAAGCAGCGAGGAGCCCAGAGAGAGAAGTGCAGAAAGAGCTTCAGCGAGCTGCAGTACAGGACCAAGTTTGAGGCTTCCTTGAGAAGGAGGCAACCAGTGTGATCAGACCCCCAACTCCTTCGTGCCCAAGGCCACCACCTTGCCCAACACAGACAGTGAACAGCCAGGGCCCAGTGTGGGTCCCCTAGGCAAGGACAAGAACAAAGCACTGCCCAGCTCCTGGATCTCCTCACTAACACCCGAGGCAAAGGCCACCAAGTTGGAAAACCCAGCCCGCTCCATGACTTGCCTGAAGTCGACTGCGCATGTCGAACCTGTGCTTCACACAGCTGGACGATTCTGTGGACCGCGTGGGGCTCATCACACGCAGTGAGGACTACGTTTGTGCAGTGACCCGAGACAGTCTGAGCAATGCCACACTGTGTGCAGTGCCCTCTGGGGCCGTGGTCACCCTGGAGTGTGTCGAGAAACTGATCCGGAAGGACATGGTAGACCCCGTGAATGTGGATAAACTGACAGAGTTCGATATCATTGTGTTACAGCTGGGCGGCACAGGTTTTGCGTGCTCCGGAGTGAAGCTACAAGCGGAAATGTCCTGGCTAGTGATACAGGCCTGAGCCATGGCCTAATAAATGTGGATGTGAACAACAACAACAAAAACAAAAAACAAAACAAACAAACAAAACAAAACAAAACAAAAACAAAAAAATTGAATTCCTCATCTTTCCACGACATTTATTATGAAGGCCTGTTGAATTTTGTCAAATGCTTTCTCAGCATCTAATGAGATGATCATGTAATTATTTTCTCTGAGTTTGCTTATGTAGTGGATTACATTGATGAATTTCTATATATTGAACTATACCTGCATCCCTGGGATGAAGCCTACTTGATCATGATGGGTGGTTGTTTTGATGTATTTTTGACTTCGATTTTTGAGAATTTTATTGAGTATTTTTTGCATCAATATTTATAAGGGAAATTGTTCCGAAGTTCAGTTTCTTCGTTGAGTCTTTGTGTAGTTTAGGTATAAGTGTAATTGTGGCATCATAGAATGAATTGGGTAGTGTTCCTTCTGTTTCTATTTTGTGGAATAGTTTGAAGAGTATTGATAACAGTTCTTCTTTGAAGTTCTGATAGAATTCTGATCTAAAACCATCTGGTCCTGGGCTTCTTTTGGTTGGGAGACTTTTAATGACTGCTTCTATTTCTTTAGGGGTTATGAGACAGTTTAGATGGTTTATCTGATCCTGATTTAACTTTGGCACCTGGAATCTGTCCAGAAAATTATCCATTTCATCCAGATTTTCCAATTTGGTTGAATATAGGCTTTTGTAGTAGGATCTGATGATTTTTTTGAAGTTTCTCACCTTCCATTGTTATGTCTCCCTTTTCATTTCTGATTTTGTTAATTTGGATACTGTGTCTGTGCCCTCTGGTTAGTCTGACTAAGGGTTTATGTATCTTCTTGATTTTCTCAAAGAACCAGTTCCTAGTTTTGTTAATTCTTTGTATAGTTCTTTTTGTTTCTACTTGGTTGACTTCAGCCCTGAGTTTGATTGTTTCCTGCCGTCTACTCACTCCTCGGGTGTATTTGTTTCTTTTTGTTCTAGAGCTTTCAGGTGTGCTTTTAAGCTGCTAGTGTATGCTCTCTCTAGTTTCTTTTTGGAGGCACTCAGAGCTATGTGTTTTCCTCAGCACTGCTTTCATCATGTATAATAAGTTTGGGTATGATGTGCCTTCATTTTCATTAAATTCTAAAAAGTCTTTAATTTCTTTATTTCTTTCCTGACCAAGTTAGAGTTGAGTAGAGAGCTGTTCAGCTCTCATGTGTATGTGGGCTTTCTGTTGTTTGAGGGATTATCGAAGATCCTTAGTCCATGGTGATGTGATAGAATGCATGGGATTATTTCAATCTTCTTGTATCTGTTGAAGCCTATTTTGTGGCCAATTATATGGTCAGTTTTGGAGAAGGTACCATGAGGTGTTGAGAAGAAGGTATATTCTTTTGTTTTAGGATAAAATATTTTATAAATATCTGTTAAATCCATTTGGTACCTAACTTCTGTAGTTTCACTGTGTGTCTGTTTAGTTTCTGTTTCCATGATCTGTCCATTGCAAAAAGTGGGATGTTGAAGTGTCCCACTATTACTCTGTGTGATACAATGTGTGCTTTGAGCTTTCGTAAAGTTTCTTTTATGAATCTGAGTGCCCTTGCATTTGATGCATAGATGTTCAGAACTGAGATTTTATCTTGGTAGATTTTTCCTTTGAGGAATATGAAGTGCCCTGCCTTATCTTTTTTGATAACTTTTGGTTGAAAGTTAATTTTATTCAATATTAGAATGGCTACACCAGCTTGTTTCTTGGGACCATTTGCTCATAAAATTGTTTTCCAGCCTTTTACTCTGAGGTAGTATCTGTCTTTGTCACTGAGGTACATTTCCTGCATGCAGCAAAATGCTGGGTCCTGTTTACCTATCCAGTCTGTTAGTCTTTTTATTGGGGACTTGAGTCCATTGATGTCAAGATATATTATGGAAAAGTGATTGTTGCTTCCTGCTATTTTTGTTGTTGGAGGTGAACTTATGTTTGTGTGGCTATCTTCTTTTGGGTTTGTTGAAAAGAGATTACTTTCTTGCTTTTTCTAGGGTGTAATTTCCTTCCTTGTGTTGAAGTTTTCCATCCCTTATCCTTTGTAGGTCTTGATTTGTGGAAAGATATTGTATAAATTTGGTTTTGTTATAAAATATCTTGGTTTCTCCACTTATGGTAATTGAGAATTTGGCTGTGTATTGTAGCCTGGGCTAGCATTTGTGTTCTCTTAGGGTCTGTATGACATCTGCTCAGGATCTTCTGGCTTTTATAGTCTCTGGTGAGAAGTCTGATAGAATTCTGATAGGTCTGCCTTTATATGTTACTTGACCTTTCTCCCTTACTACTTTTAATATTCTTTCTTTGTTTTGTGCATTTGGAGTTTTTATTATTATGTGACAGGAGGAATTTCTTTTCTGGTCCAGTGTATTTGGAGTTCTGTAGGCTTCTTGTATATTCATGGGTATCTTTCTTTAGGTTAGGGAAGTTTTCTTCTACAATTTTGTGGGTGATATTTACTGGTCCTTTAATTTGAGAATCTCCACTCTCTTCTATACCTATTATCCTTAGGTTTGGTCTTCTTGTGTCTAGGATTTCCTGGATATTTTGGAAGCTTTTTGCTTTTTGCATTTTCTTTGATTGTTGTGTCAATGTTTTTTATGGTATCTTCAACACCTGAGATTCTTCCTTCTACCTATTGTATTCTATTATTGATGATCTATGTTGCATCTATGACTCCTGATCTCTTTCCTAGGTTTTCTATCTCCAGAGTTGTCTCCCTTTGTAATTTATTTACTTTTTTCTATTTCCATTTTTAGATCCTGGGTGGTTTTTGTCAATTCTTTCACCTGTTTGGTTGTATTTTCCTGTAGTTCTTTAAGAGATTTTTTTTTTGTTTCCTCTTTAAGGGTTTCTACCTGTTTACCTGCATTTCCCTGTATTTTCTTAAAGGAGTTATTTATGTCCTCTTTTAGTGTCCTCTATCATCATCATGAGAAGTGATTTTAGATCCAAATCTTGTTTTTCTGGTGTGATGGTGTATCGATGACTTGCTTTGGTGAGAGAACTGTGTTCTGATGATGCCAAGTAACCTTGGTTTTTGTTGCTCACATTTTTATGATTGCCTCTCACAATCTGGCTATCTCCAGTTCTACCTGCCCTAGCTGTCTCTGACTGCAGCCTGTCCCTCCTGTGATCCTGGTTGTGTCAGAACTCCTCAAAATCTAGCTGTCTCTGTGATCCAGTGATTCTGATATCCTGTGATCCTGAGATCCTGGGTATGTCACATCTCCTGGGAGTCAAGCTGCCTCTGGGAACCTGAAATCCTGGTGTGACCAAGCTCTTGAGATCCTGTGATCCCATGGTCCTGGGAGTGTTAGAGCACCTGAGAGTTGAGCTTCTTCTGGATGTTGTGGTATGGGGTGCAGAGCTAGTACCCAAGGTCTGTTCAGGTCACCTGCTCAGACCAGAAGTAATCTGTGCCACTTGCCAGGCGAGGGTTCCTGTGTCCCTGCATCCCACTGGTTCCAGTTACTTCCCGTGTAGGGGCAGATGTTGTGGCTTCCTCATCTCTAAGTCTGGGCAAGTGAGAACACCTGGGAGCTGAGCTTCCTCTGGGTATTGTGGGACTGGATGCAGAGCTAGTGCCCAGGTTCTGGTCAGGGCACTGGCTCATACTGGAAGGGTTCTACTCATGTTTTTTTAACTGATCTGTGTGGATTGCTGTCTATATTTTTCCTAAAGGAGCTTTAATGCACTTTTTTGTATAAAACTCTCATGTATTTTCCCAAGGATGATACTTTTGCAAATTTTCTGATTTCTAAGTTTTTGACCTATAGCCTGCCCACTCTCTCTTTACAGCTTATAGATTATGAGAACTCTCACATCCTGAGCTTGGTTATGGTCTCTGACTCATTTCTTATGGCTGCTGTCTTTATTCAATATCATTTAACACTGTGCTAGACACCACTTTTTCTTGGCCAACAGTTTTAACATCTAAAACAACTTGGAGATAACATGGGCTTACTACATCAAATTAGAATCCTGATAGACTTTCCTGCTCCAAGCTCCCACCCCACACCAACAACAGAATGATGCCTCAGCATCCTATACCTGGAAACACAGGTTTTCTCTTCAACATCTCATCCCTTAATCTGGCTTTTTTCACAGTTCCAAATTTGACTTTCTCGGTTTCTATTAGCTTGGATATAAGGCAGCCTTGATCATACACCTAAACTTTTCAAAGAGGCTCAACCCAGAGGCCTTTTCCTCAGGCTATAAGGCATACCAAGGGGTTCCCTTAAGAGAAAATATGTTCTCCTCTATGATGAAGATATAAGTGTTGCATTCTTTTATTTACTTTTTTTGTTCTCTCATTACAAAAATAATTCTTCTATTTTCTTCTCTTTCTGCTCTGATAACAGAATACCACTGTCAGGGTAGTTCATAAAGAAGTTTGTGGCTAGAAATGTTAGAAGCCAGAAAATCCAAGAGCATTGTGTTAGTATCTAGCAAAGGTTGCCCCATGGGGGAAGCTGTCAAATGGGATATAGAGTGAAAGAGTCAGAGTCAAGGGGTTCTCCTCAGTCTGGCAACAACAACTTAAGTTCAGCCTGAGAATTAGAGGAGACAGTCTAATCTTAGAAGCCCCATTTTTCAAGTTGAGTGTTTGGCCTTCTTTTTTTATTTGTAGAGCTTATTTAGTTCTTGTGTATGTCACTTACAAATGCCTGCTTGAATATATTTTTTAATTTCTCAATATCTGATTCTTCTCACTTACAAAACGAGACAAAGGTTAGTATGTACCTCAGAAGATTACTAGGTGCATGAGTTACCATATGCTATTACAGTGACCAGCACAGAGTAACCACTTAGTTATCATGGTGGTAGTTACTATTAATACTAAGAACATTACCTTCTCTGCATATGATACTGTGGTGGTCAACACTAATTGCCAACTTGACCTCATCTAAAATCACCTCTAGGACAAACCTCTGAAAACATCTATGGTAGAGTACCTAGATTGAATTAATTAAACTGGGACGATTCACTCTGATGTGGTGGCACTGTTTAAGAGGCTTTAGCTAAGAAAAGAATAAAAGAAAGAAAGATGAATACCAGCTCTCACAACACTCTGCAGCCTGAATAGCTGCCTCATGCTTCTCTGTCATGCCTTTCCCACCCTGAGAAACCATGGAGTCAAACAAGCTCCTTTCTTATGTTACTTTTGTCATAGCAACAAGATAACTAACTAATACATTTACCGAATCTTCTTGGTTTCTAATAAAGTTATTTTGACTTTAGTATGTAGTCTTTCATATTGCAAAACAATCCTTATATAATATGTCACTCCCTACCCCCTTTTGGTTTTGCATTTAATATCATGCTAAGAAAGATTTTCTCCAACCCAAGTTTATTATTAAGAATTTATTTTTACTTTCACATTTACTCTTAATTATCCAGCTGGCATCATTTGCTAAAATGCTACATAGGAATACATAGCCCTATCTATACAAATGGATATCCTTAAATTCTCAGATTTAATGACAAGAGTTTTCTAAGGTTTAGAATCAATAAACATAATAAATGGATCACTCTCAAAGGTGTTTTCCCCACACACCATGGAATGGGTTTCAATATCTAATAAATAGTATTACAAATCACAGTCTTGGCCTATTGTTAACTTACAATCCTTCTATAATAAGGCACAGAGCTTGGACCAAATTCACTAGGGTTAAGATTTCCTCCCTTTCTTCCTATTTAGCATGATCCCCACCTGATTGGAGCTTTATCATCCATTAGTCTGAATGGTGAACAATTACAGTGGCAAGATGCAAAATTCCTTTATATTAATACAAGGTCCTGGATATACAATGTTACTATTCCATGAAGATAAAATAAATTCTCTTCATCCTAGATTCTTCCAGCTGCTGCAGAGCTCAATGATAAAGGCATTGAAGGAGATCAATTCTTTAGTGAACCCAGCAGCACTCTTGCTGTGGTTGCCTGTAGCCAAAAGCAGTTTTGATTTCTCTGTACTCAGTGTCTCTCAGTCTGAGTAGAGAGACATAAAGAAAAGAGTAGCTTCCAAGATGGCTTCCCCAACTCTCCAGCCCTGCAGGATAGTGTGTATGGTACTTTATTGAGTACAGTATCATATGCAGCAGCACTCATAGACTTTTGTTGTTTGTAGTGATGGTGGTAGTGGTGTCGATGGTGGAGGAGGAAGAGATGATGATGGTGCTAGTGTTGGAGGAAGAGGAGGTAGTAGTGATGGTGCTGGTGGTGGAGGAGGAAGGAAAGGTGATGGTGGTGGTAGTGGTGGAGGAGGAAGAGAAGGAAGAGAAGGAGGAGAAGAAGGAGAAGAAGGAGAAGGAGGAGAAAGTGGTAGTAAAGGAGGGACAGGAAGAGGAGGAGGAGGCAGCAGAGGCAGCAGTGTTGGCAGTAGTGGTGGAGATGGTGGTGGTAGAGGTGGTAGTAATGGTGGCATGTGTGTTGGTTTTTCAAGATAAGATTTTATTCTGCAGCTGATGCTAGTTGAATTGATTCTGATGCCCTTGTTCCAGTATCACAGAGCTAAAATTCTATATGTGAGTCACTACACTCAGGTGTTTACTTTCTGTTTTGTTTTTTATTTGTTCATTTATTTTTTACTTTTTATTTTACTTTTATTTATTTCTGCATGTATATATGTGTGTGCCTTGCATAAGTGTGTGTGCATATGCATGAGTGCATGCGTGTGTATGTGTGTTGTCCACATGTGAGATGTGTACACATGTGAGTGTATGTGTGTGCATATGTGTGAGTGCATGTATGTGTGAGTTGTTCACATGTGAGATGTGTATACACATGAGTGCATGTGTGTGTGTATGTGTGTTGTTCACATGTGAGATGTGTACACATGTGAGTGCATGCATGTGTGTGTGTGTGTGTGTGTATGTATGTGTGTGAGTCATTCACATGTGCGATGTGTATACATGTGAATGGTAGCTTGTGTTTCCTTGGCTACTCTCTATATTGAGGCAAAATCTCTCATTTGAACTGAGAACCCACCAATTTGGTGGTACAGCCAGCCAGCTTGTTCCACACATTCCCTTCTCTCTCCTTCCTATGTACAAAGATTATAGACAAATCACTGTGTCCACTCAAAATTAATGTGAGTGCTAGAGAGCTATATTCCATTCCCCACACTTGCTCAGCCAGTTCTTACTTGTTGACACATTTCTCCAGTCCTTCATAGGTTTTAAGGCTCAAATTATATATATATATGTATATATATACATATATATATATGTATGTATATAATGTAATATAATTATATTACATAGTGATATATAGTGATATATATCAAATTATGTATATAAACTGTGAATATAGTTTATGCTCATGTGTTCTATATATTTATTCCCCTGCATAGTGTAATGTGGGGAAAATGGGTTGTACAGAATTGCATTGCACAAAGCCAAACCACCCATTTATGTTTTATAAATTCAGTTGTAACAGATATGAAATGTCTTGATAAATATATGGACTGTACAACTCCATTAATATTTTCTTGAAATGTTTTCTTGGTTTTATTTCATTTGAGTTAGGCATAACCACTTCTAAAATTGTAAATCATGAAAAAAAGTATTTATCTGATAATTCAGTGCCCATAAAGGAACTGTAGTAGACAATTTAGTAGACAATAGTGAAAAAGTAACCACCTGCAGAAGGCAGGGCAAAGGATGAGGACATGTAGGCTGACTGGGGCAGAGGAGGGTGAACTGAGTTGTGGACAGAAAACTCACATTCATTAAATCAACAACAAGAACACAGCAAACACTTAACATGTTCTGGAGTGTGACCACAACAATAAGTATACATTAGTAGAGCAGAGGGATATATCGTCATCCCATAGTGAGCCCACAGGATGGAGGAAAAATAATTACAAACTATAATGTCTGCTATATAGTCACATGATGTACAAGGACAGGAACAAAGTCTGAAGATGAACTTTTGTGGTGAGCTAAGACAGTCACAGGTCTGTTTCAGAAGATTTTTAAATTCAAAGCACAAGAGATGTTTAGGAGCTAGTCACATAGATGGGCCAGTCATGAAAGAAGTGATACATGTGTGTTTATATACATGTGTAAGTGCATGCATCTCTTTGTTTTTCTGCCTCTCTGTCTCTGTCTCTGTCTCTGTCTCTGTCTCTCTCTCTCTCTCTGTGTGTGTGTGTGTGTGTGTGTGTGTGTGTGTGTGAAAAATTCATTGAGTTTGAATAAATACAAAAGGAACTTATGATTCTAGAGAGTGTGGACATAACATGTAAGGTTATATGAGGCTACATGGTAACAGAGACTACAAATTAACAAGTCTCTCTGGTTTCTACAGAGTTTGGAGATCAGGGGATGTTTAATGAAAAGCAACACCATTATTCACTGGGTGCTGTATGAAAGGGAGGAAGTTTTGACAGCTTCCACTCTACCTTCACTTCCAGGATAGTCTACATTCCTATGGAGCTATGTCTTAAATTCTTACTATCTCTAACAAAATGATACTATGGAAAAGCAAAGCAAAGCAAAGCAAAGCAAAGCAAAGCAAAGAAAAGAAAAGAGACTAGGTGGGGTGGGGTGGGGTGGGGCGGGGTGGAGTGGGGTGAGGTGGGGTGGGGCAGGGAAGGGCGAGGTGAGGCGAGGCAAGGCGAGAGGAAAAGAAAGAAACTTGGAGGCTAATAGGCATAGGATAAATTAGATACCCATAGGAAAGTACTTATGCCAGTGTACTGTTTTCCCTGAGTTATCTTTCCCACCTGTCAGAATTGTAAGCATCACTTCTACTTGCCCTGAACTGACTTCACAATCCTTTGCCTGCATTAAGAGATCTGAACACAGTCATCTTTTGTACATTTATGTACCAAATATTCATTGTTCCAGACTTAAATGGTACAAACTGACACAAAGAAAGGAATGTGTTCTACTGAAAAATGTCAGCATAGGAATCAACTTTGATTTTCATCTCAGCCATATCTTTTCCTTGGCCATTCATTAAATACCAGGTGTTGGAGTGTTGATTCCTTCTTCTAAGATGACAACATCAGCTAAACAAGGTAATGTATCTCCAATGCCTGTCAGTATCTATCATTGGAGATCTCAATATGTGTGTGTTAGGGTCTAGGGGCTTGGCCTTTACAACATAGTGAAGTTGAGGTAAAGTAGATTCATCAATACAAGGACAATCTCCTGTCTGGAAAGTTTCTAAAAGGCTGTAATTTATCTAATATAGAAGAGAAATAGTCTAATAGTCACCACAAGAAGGGTATTACCTGGCAAAGTGTACTTCTGGAAAAATTAAATCTTTTAAACTTTCTCTTAAGAAATAGATGCATGTGGACTGTTCCAACTTTGTTTCACATATAGTATCGCCTCCCAACAGTCCATGAGGCATGTATATTAAAGCCAAGGAGATTTTAATCCAAAGCTTTTGGTGAGTAGATTAGTGTCTTAAGTGTGCTTTCAGGTAAGACTGAGTAATGCTTGCTCTAACAACTTTCATTAAAACCAAGATCAGCTCCTTCAGAAACTAGAATCAGAACTGAACAGCAAAGGCTAAAGGAAATAGTGTTAAGATTTAAGCCAGACACGCCTTTAATCCCATTCAAGAGGCAGAGGCAGGCGGATCTCTATGATTTGAAGCCAGCCTAGTCTACATAGTGAATTTCAATTCACTAGCAGGCTGAAGTACATAGTGAAACCCTATCTCAACAACCCCTGCCTCCAA
>NW_022196912.1:104792982-104805982 GCF_008632895.1 Mastomys coucha
AAAAGGAAAGGAAAGGAAAGAAAATAATGTAAGTAGTAGTCTACAAAATTTTTCTTTTCATTCTGGTAGAAGGTTCATCAATATAAATTGAGCATCATGGAAATGGCAGGACCAAGCTTCCTATGGTTTCTTCTCTAGGGCTTCTTGTGTTTTCAAGAGATCAGTTCTCACACTGGAGGAAAAAAACCACCATTTATTATATACTATGTGTTTTTGACATAAAATTTTTGTGGTAAGTGAACCATGTATGAGTTTCTCATCCTTATACTGAAATCTACTTTGAGATACAATTGAATGAACTATGATAATAACTAGCTATGGATTCATTTTCCCAAGGAAAGTGAAGCACTAGAATTACTGTTAGAGATATTAAATGGAATTTAATCCTAAAATAGAGTGAAGAATTCGTATCACTTTTATCTTCACAAATGCAGACGATCTCAGTATCCCTAGCATTGCAAAAGCAGTGACACCTGCCAGTCCTCACTCTATTTATCTCATGCACGCTTTCCATGTTAGAATTCCCCACTGTGACTTGAGAACCAAGAATGTCAAGACTGCATGCTCAGGGTTGTTTACCTGGCCTTGTTTTCCTCGCGGATACAATTGTACATGAAAATTATACCTATCCACCTGGTTATTATATCCTACCTATGAAGTTTTTCTTTTTGAATCGGACAAAAAGCCCTTATCAGGAATTATTAGATCATTAGACCCAAAGTAACTGGATAAAATTTGATGGTCAGTTATGTATAAATTCAAAACTGCGTATCACTAGAGCTATGGTGTCATATGCTTCTAGAATCCCCTCTGGTATTCTATTAAAATACAAAAACCTGATAGGATTTTTAAAACTCTCTGGCAGTTATTAGCTCTTATGTCTATGTTACAAATGTGTTGCTGAGAGTTGAGCAGGTAAATAATATAACTTTTGCAATTTATGAGATGCATAAAGATCTAGGAAGAGAAGGAATATCCTAGAGTAAAGGAGAAAACTTTGACAGGTTTATGGAAGGTGTAAGCCTTCACCTGTGTCTCAGAGCCTTAGACTTAACATTTTTTCCTCTAAATAACCTAGCTCAGTACATACTCAGAAGGGCACTTAACACCTCTTGTCTCTAGCTCATCACGGCCATATGACAGTGCTGGGCTACATAAAAAGTTGCCTTCTCTCACATACTCAACAGAGGAAGATGGAGGCAAAGGCAAACGTTTCTGCAAGCAAAAGTCCCCTAAGAACACTTTCTGCTTTTGTCCAGATGCATAAGCAGCCAGGTAATACACCCACAACAGACTTCAAGCAAGTTTC
This sequence comes from Mastomys coucha, assembly GCF_008632895.1. Taxonomy (NCBI): domain Eukaryota; kingdom Metazoa; phylum Chordata; class Mammalia; order Rodentia; family Muridae; genus Mastomys; species Mastomys coucha. The sequence continues at coordinate 104,794,292 of NW_022196912.1, forward strand.
ATAGAAACTAAAAGCATATCTACAAGATGTAGAGACTGTTTATGGATAATACTGTTTTAAGCATCATTTCTATTAAAATGAGAAGTTTCGAGGGACATTAAAAGAGTTGCATGTGAATAGAGTGTTTGTTTGTTATTATAAGGATTTTTCAGACCCGAGATTACTCAGTTGAATTCATTAGAGCAGTGGTTCTCAACCTGTGATTCATGATCCCTTTTGGGGGGCCAAACAACACTTTCACAGAGGTCGCCTAAGACAATTGGAAAACACAGATATTTATATTACAATTCATAACAGGAACAAAATTATAGTTATAAAATAGCAAGGAAAATAATTCTGTGGTGGAGATGGGGTCATCACAACATGAGGAACTATATTAAAGCATTGCACCACTGACCTGGCCTGCAGGTCAAGTTATTTGGAGGAGCGAGGAGGGTCACAACCTGTGAATAAAGAATGGGCAAGAAAGATGACAGGACTCAAGGAAGCATTGCTTGTCAAGAGCCGTTTACTTAGTGGAACAGAGCATATTTAAAGCAAAAATCTTGGAGGGGATGGGAAGAGGAAGGAGGGAGATGGAAGGTTACAAAATCTTCTGGGGTTGAGCTCCAGGATAGCAGGTGGGGAGGGGGTGGATTTCCGTGAATGCTCTTTTCTCAGGGCCAAGCTGGATCCTTGTGATTGTCAGGCAGGATGTTAATCTCAGGGTTCTCAATTAGCTGGGGCAGGATGTTTATCTCAGGGTTCTCATGGTTCCCAACACACCACTAGGAAGGTTGAGGACCACTGCATTAGAACATCGGGTGAAAATAAATATACTCTTGATGTTCCAAGTGAGTAAAGGAATCTAGAGAACATGCATCATGAACTCAGCTGCCACCCTGCCTGGCCTCTCTGAAGAAATTTATCTATCATATAAGGTAGAAATTCCTAAAGTTAAAAGATCCTCTGTTCTGATACCAGCAAGTTTCTTTGAATTTGTCTCTTTTGTGTGTACTTGAACTTCACTTGTCTCTCCAGCCACAAGAGAATGTTTTATAAGCCTATCTTCATTTCCTACACAGTTTGTTACACAGACGAATGTCACACCAATAGGCAAGGCTTCCCTTGCCAAATGTCAGAAAGCAATCCCATGATTAAGGAGTCAAGAATCCATTCTTGGCTAGCTTAAAGTCTTAAGTAGTTAGTGTTTTTATTTGTATGTACGTTTCTTAAAAAGACATTTATGCTAAAAGAAGAAATGGAAGATATTTGCAAAGACGTAGCTTGTCTGTACATGCTAGCCTTTTTTTTCCTTGAAGTAGGTTTAGAAAGAAGGTTGCTAGGGTGTTAATGGCCTATTGTGTTCTCCTTCTCCCTCCCTTGGAGGTGTGTTTCATCTCAATCCTGGGTTGTGTGAATGTTGCTCCAGCAGATGAAATGTACGGGTGGTAGGGGTGACTGGCTTGCTGCCTTACCAGTTCAAGGGCTGGGGACAAGGATGTAGTTCTCTAATTCTTGGGTACCCAGACGTGCTGGGAGCTGAGAGGAGTTGAGAACAGGCTGTGGTCCTGAGATGAGCCCAGGGCAAGGGGCAGGAGGGCAGAAATTAGTCTTAGTCCAGGGTGAGTGTCAGGAACTTGCAGAGGGGCCTTCTGTGGGACATTTAGGCTGTGCTACTTGGTAATAAAGTCTTCCATCCCCTCCATGGAGACTCTTGATGAGAGAGTCCTTGCTCGTCCAAACTGTTTATTCATGATAGAAACATGGATGCATACAACTTACTCTGCATAGGTCAGAGATTAAATACCTTTTGCCGGAAGGCATGTCTTGGAAGAGAAGCTTATTGGCTAAACCCTCAGGACGAGCCCATCTAGATACCTCATTAGTATGGAGAACTCTGGTCTCTATGCTACTAGTTGTCATGGTCCTCTTAGTAGGGTGTTGTGGTCATGTGTTCCAGGATAGGAGCCAGGCCAGGAGCTGATACGATTCACTCTCAGTTATGCTGAGGTTCCTTAATCTGCTACTCCTTACCAGATTTTCTGTCTGGTGACACAGTTCCATTTGCTTGACACTCCCTCTCTTCCATTCAGGCTGTGTGCCTAATTTGAAAAACAGTGAAGAAGACACTAATGCAATGGAGACAGAAACTATAAATCAGTCTGGTCTGCATTAGAAGGTCAATTGTTCTATCATCTAAATCTGTCCCCAGAAAACAGGACTAAAGCTCTGGACTCTTTATCCTAGGTTGGTCCAAAGATACAAAATCTCATAGTCACGATGGTGCATATGTTTATTACCAGCACTCAGGAGGTATGTACACTGTGAATTTTGAGCCAGACTAGTCTACAGAGTAAGACTCTTGTCTCAAATAAATAAGTAAATAAGAAACAAATGAACAAACAAATAAGAAGCAAATAAATGAAAGCTGTATTTGTTGGCTCTGTGCCCTGGAGTCCTATGATCAGCACCAGCAGTTAATACTCAGTACCCATCTTCACAAAGAAGATGTGCAGACAGAGCATCCTTGCACCTCTTGCTCCGTCTTCAAAAGGAGAGCCATCTCCATTCCACATCATACATATCTGTCCATTGCTCTTAGGGACTGTGGTAGTGGGAGGGGTGCACTGTGTTGGAGTAGGGAGAACTGAGGCATTTTGCATAGGAGTCTAGATAAAAGACAAATTAATTAACTTGTCAAACTATCCTCTCAGATAGCATAAATGCAATAAATTCTCACATAATGAAATGTCATTTCCAAGTTGTACTGAAACAAGCAGATCCAAAGGCATCTACTAATTTCAGCATTTTCTGCAATGGCTGTTTGTGGTGCCTGAGGAACATTCTGCAATAGTAAGCATTAAATAATCCACATTATGTTCAGCTTGTATACATCTGGAAAGCATGGTGTCATCTAACATCAGACTTTCAGTGAATAAAGCCCAAAGTGAGAAGGTTTTACATGAAATATTGAACAGATTTTATTAAAGTTTTAAAAGTAAAAGAAATTGTATGCTTATCCAAACTATCTTAATAATATTTAAATATATTACATTTGGCTCATTAATTTTAACAAATTAAAGTTTTTTAGAAGGAAAGAAATTTGAAATATTTTTGAAGCACAGTAATTTGAATTCTTATGTAATTTCTATGTTATTGCTAAATGCATTTCTTGAATAATACCCAGATTTTGATAGAACGTATTTAAATGTTCATACTTAGAATATAATTATGCTTTAAGTTTTTAGATGATTATAATTGATAAAATCTAAAGTATATAAAATACTTTTATAACAATATCATTATTAGCTATGCTGAAATGTATAGAACAACATATATATGTATATGAAAGTCTTATATAGATAACATTGTATCCTGTTAGTATATTAAAATTTTTCTTATAGAGAAAAAATAGACAAAGATTAAAAAATATTTAATTTTGTCTTAATAGTATGACAATTTTTAATGTTATAAAACCAGATTGCATTAGCTGTCTAATTTCCTCTTGTGAAAGCACTTGTGTCAAAGAAAGGAATGGGATGCTTATGTGCTGTTTCTATAGCTGGAATTTTATTATTAACTATGTCACAGTCTAGCATGGAGTCTTCTATTCATACCTTTGCCCAGACCCTGCACTTGGATGAGATTTAATCTATGATCTTTACAAGTTAATTAAACCTCATAGAATTAATATCTTCTTCTGTAAAGTCAACCTGATAACGTTTTTTCCAAACGATGAGGAAGATATGAATAACAGCCCAAAGTCATGAGCATAGCCAGCAATAGTCAGACTTCAGTGGTCGTGCTAACTCTTTCCTGAGGTGAAGTAATGGCTAACTACTCTGTGATACGGCTCATGGCATGACACAGTCTGGTCACATGGCATACAAGAAGTACCAAGTCATTTATTTATAGGCTTCTTTTTTTGAAAAGTAGGAATGCAAATGGTTTTAGGTTTTTCAATAAAATGTTTCATGAGATGTTATTAAATTTCAAACCACAAATAAACATTTCTACTTTATCCAAAAAAGTTTTTCATTTTATAACACTTATTTAATTAATTGTTCGTTTTGTGTGTGTGTGTGTGTGTGTGTGTGTGTGTGTGTGTGTGTGTGTGTATGTGTATGTGTGTGAGTGTGTGTGTGTGTACATGTGTGGCCCTGCATGTGCCATGGCACACATGTAAAGATTAGAGGATAGTTTGCAAAAGTCAATTCTCTTCTACTGTGTGAGCCCTGGAGATTGACATCAAGTCATCTAGCTTGGTGGCAAGTGTCATAACCCACTGAGCTATCTTGCCAGCCTATCCCAATAAACTTTGACAATACCTCCTAAAACTCTGGAGAAGATGAAATGAAATGATGTCCATAAAGCCTTAACATAGTAAGCACCTTTTCAGGCTGCTCCAATTATTGGAACATTGCTTTGCATAAAAATAGTTCCTATCTAGCCTGACATAACATTTTTTTTTTCAACTAAATAATGCACCCAGGTGGAATACCCTCTCTTTGCTTTGGGCTCCAGATAAAAATATGAAAAATATATTTTGCAAATCTGTAACTTCAGATAGGCATAGCTATTTTTAAAGCATACCAGGTTGCCAAACCCCATTTAATCATAGTGTGGCAGCCATGGTCTCAGATACCGCCATTTTTTTTAAGGGATGTATGCTTGGGTCTTAACTCCATCTTTTCTACTTTATTGTTTACCATGGAGTTTCCACCTCTAGAACACCTAGCCCACAGCTGAGTAGACATTTAAGAAGTGTGGATTTAAATTTTGAGTATTTTTTAATATTTTGCTGAAAATGAGGATGATCACTACTCAGAATGCCTTAGAGTAAACCTTTTCCCTACTCATCTCATGGGATTATTGCTCATGAAACTGATGTCTCTTGTACTAACCACACTGCCTTGTTGACTGAGAAGTTTATTAATGCTAGAAATCGGAAGCATACACATAGAATGGCTCGCAACCTATAGCAACAGTGAAGATAAATCAGAATGAGACAGATGGATATACCCCATCATAAGAACATTGTCTGTTTTTATGAGTAAAATAATTTTAATAATAATAACTATATTATTTTAAAAAACGTTACCAAAATAGAATCATAATCACTCATATAAGGTTCTTTTTCTCCTCCATGAAGACATGAACAAAGTTTTGTACCCAAAATTGTTGGGTAACTGTGGTTTTGATTCTGCTTAGAATGGCGCCTTTCTCTTGCCTCTTAAAGAGGAAACACAAGCAAGCCCTCATTTGTCCTAACCACCACCTTGTCCAGATGAATTCTCCCCCATCACACAATACTACCCACTTCCTTTCAAAGCACTTTAGAATTTTTATGACCTTCTTTATACTTGAAGAGCATGCCTCACATTTGGGTCTTTGTTTCTTATTTGTTTTTCATTTGTTTGATTTGATTTGGCTTTTAGTGTCTAGGGTAATTGTACGTTTTCATGACAACAACTGTGTTTTACTTACCATTAGAAGGTCAGTATTAAAAAGAAATCTGTTGCATTATTGATAGTAATTTCTAGAGCTTGTGTCTGTGTTCACGATTGTGTGTTTGTGTGTGTGCAGGCACATGTGTGTGCATGCATGTATGAATGTGTGTATGTGTGTGTGTGTGTGTGTGTGTGTGTGTGTGTGTGAGAGAGAGAGAGAGAGAGAGAGAGAGAGAGAGAGAGAGAGGAGAGAGAGAGAGAGAGACTTTGGAGGTCAGAAGCTAACATCAGGAGCCTTCACTCTCTTCTTCAGTCACTCTCCTTATGTTTTGAGACAGGTCTCTCATTGAACCTAGCGCTCTGATTATGTTAGAATGGCCTGATAAGCATGGTCCAGCCATCTTCATGTCTTTACTTCTCTAGAGCTTCAATAATCTAAGGAGGCACTGTTCATGAATGCCTGGAACCTTGAGCTCACATATCTGGCCTTTTGCTGTGGGAGCTATCTCCCCTGATTTTTGATTTTTTAGAAAGTACTCCGACCGACAGGCTAACTTAGCACTTTATAAAGAGCACAGCAGTTAAGCCATAATGGCTGAATGAAATACCTTAACTTCTCATGTAGAAACATGATCTAAGTTTGCTATCCAATTCTCCTGGTGAGATTTCAAAACATAGCACCACTCAGTAGGTCTGGTTTGATTTCTGTAGCTAGAAAAATCATTGTGGATGCATATATTCCCCATTCTTTATTCACAGTGAGGACTTTTTACTGGGTTCAAAGTAAAAAAGAAAGTCCCATACTTAGGCATGATTCAGCAGAACAGAAGACTGCGTCCCTTGAGCTGGCGAGCTGGAGTGATCGCCTAGTGATTGAAAGCATTTACTGTTCTTTTCAAGATAATGTAGTCTATTTAATTCTAATGTCCAGAATTATCTATACTTCCAATGATATTTCATCCTTCAATGTCTAATTTTCTCTACTTATGTCTATAGGCTGTCATGTTTCCCTTTAAACCTAGATATGAGGAAGAATGAATATTAATGATTTCATCTGCGAATACTCACTCCGTGGCTCTAAAGTAGCACAGATTAGATAGATACCCACAGAGAACACTCTGAGATGGACCCTGTTCCAGTTGGAAAGGGAGTGACGAGTGAGAAATCTTAAGTTTCTCTCTTTCTTGCTGCTGTGAAACATCAAGAATTGGGGCTGTGAGCATGTTTTGCCATTAATGATCCCACGGCACAAATTGTCCAAAATGAGACGCTCATAACCCAGACACCTTGGCCTAGTTCCAAGGAAAGTAATTACAATCCATCTACCTGAAATTCTCAGTGCAGCAAGAGCTGGGTTGAGGTTTGTCTCCTGCTTAGCTCAGTGTTATGCAACATCATTGGACGGCAATAAAACATCTGTTCTGTTTGACTTATTTCTGCTGTAATCCAGGCTGGGCATCTAGACATTGCTCGACAGAATGCTTTGGCTGAGAACTTAGGCAGCTAAGACCTAGACAATATTTCTGCTTCCTTTTAGTCCAAGCATTCCAATGTTATTATATAATTTCAGCTCTGCAGCCCAATGGCTGCATGATGTGGGCATGTTTAAAGTCACCACTAGGCATTTGTTTTCCACTATTCCTGTCAAAAAGAATTCATAAAATATTCTTACAAAGATCTTTTAGTTTTAACTATAACCAAAGAAATTTATATCCTACAATGAAGCACTTCTTAGATTCACGATCATAAACATAGAACATGAAAAATCATGGGGCCTATTTGTGGTGGTCCTTAATATCATTACTGTGCTTCATTTCTTACTCTTAAAGTTAAGTTTATCAATGGTATGTTAAAAACAGAAACCTTTTGTATATTCTACCATTAGCATAAAATTAAGAAAAAGTAATGTAGAGGAAATCATTAACATTTATTTTCTCTTTTATACTTATTTTCTATATTATATGATGTTGCAAGTGAAAGTGGCTAGCCTCAGTGGCCACTGATATCAGCTCAAGGAAAGTGAAGCAATGTCTTTCAAAAGGGAGAGTTACTGATTACTAGCATTCATGAGAACCTCACCATGTGCCAGACTGTATGTGAAGGGTGTGGCTATGTAATTCTCTTCAATTGTTATAGGATTATTATACAGTAACCTTGATATTCTCAGTTTAAGAAGAGAAAGAACCAGTCTTTCCAAGGTAAGCAATTTGCAGAGCATCACACTCAGAAAGTAGAAAATACAAAAAGTAAATGACAAGTAACCTGATCCTGAAATTCTAATGTAAATATTGAGAATGCTCCATATATTACATTATCTCCCTGTCCTGAGATAAAAAGAAGTAAGGAGGTAGAGAAATAAAAGGGAAAGATAAAGAAGGGGTGGGGGAGAGGAGAGAGGGAGAGAAGAGAGTGGAGACATTTTACAGCATCTGAGAAAAACTCTCAAGTTACTGGTAAATAAAAATGTAATAAATTTCAATATCTTCTTAGTGATCTAAAAGACTGATCACACACATAAAATAATAACCATTGTCATACCAAGAAAGGGTACCTGAATGATTTTGCTTCCAGATGGTTTGAGAAAATGTAACTTATCTTAAATAGAACATTGAGATAATGAGTATTGTTCCTGTGCTTGGATTTAAACAAGAGGAAAACAAGAACAGAATTTATTAAAACACAATCCTTTTAGGAAATGTTTTTCTGTTACCATAAAACAATCAGTAATATTTGAAATAATATACTGAGAGTGCTAACAGCACCTGCTAATCCAAACGAGGTTCATTTAGGTTCCTGTTCCCCGGCTGAGGCATTAAAGTGAATGAACAAACACAATCAAACACATTTGTTTGAGGCCTGCTTAAAATCTAATTTGTATTTGTCTTAGTTTTTTATTTTTGTCCCCTCTTTGCTGTTGTTACTTAACCCTTCGTTTTCCAGAAAAATCCATTCAGTAGGATGAATGTATTTCTTATGTGTTTCAACCAATGCAAAGTTTGCTGTCAGTCTCTAAGGGAGAGTGAGAAACTAGAAGACTGGCATCCTAACCCTATCAAGTTTTTAAAGCAGCTCCTTTCTGATGAGAGGAATGATGAGAGAGGTTCTGGTATAAGTGATGCCTAATATTCCTTCTGAGAAGCTCTCAAAACTCTTGCCAATGATTTGGGTTACTGTGGTGGTTTCAGTGAGAGTGAGTCTCGTAAGTTCATATGTTTGAATGCCTAGTCCCTGATTGATGAACTGGTTAGGATGAGGAGGTGTGGCTTTGGAGGAGGTGTGTCACTAGGGGTACACCTTGAGGCTTTAAAATCTCCCGGCAAGCCCAGTCTCTCTCTGCCTGTTGCTTCCTGGATGTAGCTCTCAGCTACCATCTGAGGGTCATACCTGCCTGCTTCCCATCAGGATGATTATGGATTAGCCCTCTCAAGATTTGAGCAAGCCTCAAATTAAATGCCTAGTTAATGATGGTTGGTGAAATTTGATGTGCACTGGAGTCATTGGAAGGGCTTCATTCCAGCCAGCTCCTACCCTCAGAATTGGGGCTTCATTCTATGAACACCTAATCAGGACTTAAAGAAGAGTGAGTCCAAGGATGTCTCCTAACATATGCCCTGGTGTTGTTGATACTGCTGGTATGACAGCATACTTTATAAAATACTTTTCTAAATAAGAAGGATGAGTGTAATGTTTTGCCATACTTATCTCTTTGAAATATCTATAAACATATTTGGCTCTTGACAACGCCTCTCTTTGTGAAGGCTTTTCTAGGTACTCTTCCACCCATGCAGCTCACATGCTGGTGACATGACAACACAGGTAGCAACCAGGGACTATTTTCACAAATGGATAGGCTTACCTCAAACATTGTAATCAAAGAATTTGCCTAGGTTTTTGGTTTGTTACCTTGAAACCAGACATGTATTTCTGATGTTGATCTAAGAATTTCAAGGCACAGAATTTCAAGGCTCCTGGTACCCATATTCCTTTTATATGGAATCTGATATATAGAGTTGTATGCAATGAGCAGAGGGGAAATTCTACCATCAGAATGGAAGTTGTCCATGAAGTACAACTACACCAACATTTTAGTTAGATAAAGTACCCTAATAATCTGCCAGACAAACTTTCCTTTCTCCTTGACAGCCAAAGCTGGATTTTTATTGCTACAGTATATATGAAAATTTTTTTTGCTCATTGATGCCTAACCCAATGCTTAAGGAATCAAAACTATACAGAACTAAATATCAATTTGCCAAAGTTTAGCATAAATTTGAACTAGTTTATGGAACACTATCTGAGATCATCAAAGTCAGAAAACAATTAAGGGGGAAATATATGGATTATTCAAGGTCATCACAGCTACAGAGAGAGTGAAGACTCATTGCTCACATGCATCTGTTAGCAAGAAACCATAAGAACTATTCCAGAATGGAGGCACTTGTGGCAGCCAAGATCATGCATGTGCCTCCTGGAACTTGGAGTTCTTGGAATTGTCATTTTGAATTGTTTGAATTGCTCCTTCCTGAGTCATTCAGAATGATTCCAGTTTTTAGCCTTGAGGACCACAAGCCAAGAATCCTCTTGGTCCCAAGCAGATGGGCAACCTCCTTTGAAAAAATTATTTATTGAAAGGGCGATTTGCTACCTCCCTTTATGTGTGAAACTTGTGCTATTTGAAAATGGAAGCTTACTTTGAAAGCCTAATGCTATTGCCTTGAGAAAAGTGGAGTAAGGAAACATGTCTTTCAACCATCAGACATAGCTGAGCAAATTCTCCCAACTTTTCATTCCCAAAATATTATCCATCCATACCCATAGTATTTTAAATACTTTTTCACATGTTGAATAACAAGCTTCCATGATCTTCATCTTTTATTTTTCAACATTTATCTGCCATATTTTAAAAACTGTAGATTTTTTAAATCTGGAAGTGCTGGACCATGTAGAAGGTGAAGATGTGTGTTTCCATTTTCATTAGAAAACACATCTTGTCACATGCACAGTGATAACATGATACCTTGACATGGCATTGGGTTTTTGATAGAAGAACCTTATAAAATGAGAATCTCATAAATTTTGAACACTTAAATTTATAGGTCATTAATTGTCCTTAACTAAACTATTGGTAATTTTAAGTAAAGTTTGGTTAGGAGATTTTCAAAGATAGTAAATATTTGGTATTTATCACATGATTGCTGAGTACTGGCATATACCTATGTGGGGATTTTGAATAAAAAAAACCATTGAAAGACATTCAGATGTGCATAATGAAACTGAGGCACTACCTACTGTGCTACTGAAGCACCTTCAGATGTGTACAAATAAGCCATCCATCACTTCTTGGTGATAAGAGCAGTGGTCCTCACCCAGCAATTCTCTCTCTCTCTCTGTGTGTGTGTGTGTGTTTGAAATAAAGTTTATTGATGTTTCTGTCAATATTTACATATGATACACAGTAAATAATAGAACCAGACTCCCCACTCAACTGGTTCTCCACCCTTATTGCGTCCTTTCCCCTGCCCTCAGACTCATTAAAAAAACACGGTGTAAAGACATGTTATAACTGCTGCTGTGGTTTGCCCTCCCCTGCCCCCCTAAGATGCAAACTAAAAGCCCAGTCTTTCCCTGCCTTCCCCCACCCTGGGGTCCATTCTGGGTATGTGTGTTAATACTGTGCTACCTTGCCCCTCCTCCCCTAATAAACGGAGTGGGATGAGTGGTTTTCTGGCCACCTCCCCCATACCCCAAATCTGTCAAAATGGGCAGACAAGGAGCAGAGTTGGGGATCTGAGATGGAAAGAGGGACATGGATAAGAGGGATTACCAGAAAATGGAAAAATGGAAGACAGAGTCAACCAGCAATTCTACATCTTCTTTGACACTCCTTAATTTCCAAAAAAATCCTCCATTTACACAGGATTGAAAATCGGAAGTCTCTGATTTAACTCATGTCCCTTGTCAACATATCACCTGCTTTAAAGTACCTATAGGAATTTCTTTGCTGCTCTTATTTTGTTTCAAGCCCTATTAATTTCATCCTGGACCATTTTAGCAATCTCCTGGGTAGGGGATATTCTCTTACTCATCTACTTTGTAATTTATTCTGACATCATCACCATAATAATACTCACTCATGATATATCATTTGTTCATAGTATTAACATGATGAAAAACATGTTTTCATAAGAATTATTTGTTGCTATTTTACTGTTTGTTTGCTTTGCCTTTTTTCTTTTTTTTTTCCTTTTTTTTTTTTTTT
>NW_022196912.1:104806003-104808580 GCF_008632895.1 Mastomys coucha
TATGCCAGAATCTTACTGTTCAGCTCTGACTCTCCTAGGTTTTCTATGTAGATCAGGCTAGCCTCAAACCTGGTTTTACTTGTAGACTCCTGAGATTAAAAACATGTACTACTGTGCCTACCAAAACACTCAGGATTCTTATCTGACGGATGTATAAAATTATATAACATACATAATATAACTACAATCCCTAAAATATTTCAATATTCAAAACTGTATTTTTGCAATTATTCTAACTGCAAGTCATTACTTACACAAGAATTGGAGTGTTGATGTATGTCCTGTAGAGAAGTTTTGTTCTTGGATGCTGGACATTTCTAAAAGGAAATGGCACCACGAGGTTCATTTTGATCTACAGGGAACAACAAACTGGTAGTAATGGCTCTGAGCTCCCAGGATAATTCTCCTATTTTGTAAATACAAAACTTTACAGCTGCTAATCTAATGAACAAGCCCAGCATAGAGTCTTAATTTTTTCCATGTGCTTTTCTTCACTTAAGAAAAAAGGCTGTTTAAATTTGTTTAATAAATTGCCTAATAAAAAGGCAATACCATATGAGAGTGTTTGTCACAAAACCTAGCCATGAAAATAAATATTTGGAAACATTAATACCTCTTGAAGACCTTAAATAAATATGAATACTAACAACCAAGAAAGTTTTGCTGTAGGCATGTATTATATGAAAAACAATGTCAACCAATTTATTCTTCTACTTTGCTCAGTCACCAAAACTACAGTGGAAAATATTGTAGGAGTTTACCTTCCTGGCAGATTGCATATTGACCTACCATAAGCACATCCAGAGCTCTAGCTCAGGAGTAATACTCAGAGAGGACACAAAAGCACCCTTTAAGGGCTATCTCTCATATATTATATCAACAATTCTTTTGTGTCATTGATAACAAAATAAATAAGGTCAATAACCAAAAATGAGTATCATGCATTGTCTCACTTCTACTCACTTTGAACTTTATGCTTTGAACTGAGAAACTTTATGCTTATTCTCTATTCCTTAAAGATTCTGACTCCAAAATATGCCTTATTAAACTAACGTTGGACCACATATATTGCTGATGTCTTTGGGCTCATTGGTTCCATTAGGTAAGAAGCAGACTAGCTGGCCTGACAAGGCCAATGGGCACAAATCATTGAAGTAATCCTGCTGCTACCCAGTTGAAACATGAGATACACATGAATGTATCCTGATTGTTTCTTACCCAATTATTAATTTATTTTGTCTAGTATACTAGCATGGGTCTCAGAAGAGAATATGATTTTAGAATTCATGGGGTCATGTCACCAGGAAACTAAGTTCAGCAGAAATGATATCTAAGGGATTAGATAGATGTGAAGGGAATAATATGTGATATCTCTAAAGTTGGGGTCAACAACAGGATGGGAGCTGAATCCACCTATGCTATTTCCTCTATCTCTTCCCCAAAAAGGAGAGGGAAAATCTTCCATCCAAAATGTGTGTCCACTGAGTACTGCAGCAGACTGATATTGGTAAATGTAGAAAAGTGGTCCTCCCAAGATGGAATTTCCACTCAACTCTAAGTACTTTGGTGCCCAGCCTCATTTGTGAGAAGGCTCCTTGCCCAAAATCATGACCTTCCCATGCAGTTAATATTTGATGACTTGAGTAAGGCATTGACATAAAATCTTGGCCATCTTGGCCCAATTTAGGTCAATTTTAGTGTAAAATTATTTCAAAAAATCTTTTTAATTGAAATAGAATTACCTGTCTTCTCTGTCCTTTTTCCAACACTTCTCATGTATCTTCTATCTTATTCTTGTCCTAAATTCATGGTCTCTATAATGTTAATTGCATGTACGTGCATGATTTCAGGTACTAATTTTTTTTCTTGTGCTCAGCATGCCTTAGTTGCCTGCAGATCTTTGTCTGTGGTTGAAGTCTCATGAGAGTCTTTCCATGCTTGTCATCTGTCGACTGTTGTCATCCTTGTTTAGGCTTTGCTTAGGCAGCCATGTTGGTGAGAACTAATAATGTAGCTTCTCTGGCATTTTAGGTGAACAATCTAAAGGAAAACAAACAACATCAGAAATCTAGATGCTTAGATTCCCTCACAAAAATAAAAACATGAATGTCTAAGACAATATGGCTCTTCGAGAAGCCAACAACACCATTGTAATAGGCCTAAGAAAAGCAATTTAGCTAAATACAAGGCAAAGCCTTAAAAATAGTAACTATGAATATTTTCAAGGACCTTAAAGAAATATGAATGAAATAAAAAATCAATTCAAGATGTGAAAGTATAATTAAGCAAAATAGTAGAATTAGTAAACACAAACTAAACTGATAAAACTTTAATGAAAAAAATTAAAAGCCAAACAAAAAGCTTAGAGGTAAGCCTCACAATATATTATGGACATAGAAGAGAGAATTTTGTGTCTTGGAAACAAGGTGTGAGCTGGGCAGTGGTGCTACATGCCTCCCATGCACTTGAGGGGCAGAGGCACATGGATTTCGGAGTTCTGAGTTCGAGGCCAGCCTGGTCTACAGAGTGACTTCCAGGACAGCCAGCTATACAGAAAAACCCTATCTCGAAAAAAAA
>NW_022196912.1:104808593-104821707 GCF_008632895.1 Mastomys coucha
AAAAAAAAAAAAAAAAAAAAACAACAAGGTGAAAGAAATGCAATGACAGTTGCACACACGCACACTTACCAAACAAGACAACAACAACAAAAATACAAAAAAGTCAATGAAATGGTCCCTAATGATATTTTGCGTACACATAGGTTGCTGTCTAGCCCAATTGTCATCAGAGAGGTTTAACCCAGGAACTGATAGAGACAGATGCAGGAACCCACAGCCAAACATTAGGTGGAGCCTGAGAAATCCTGGGGAAGACAAGGAGGAAGGGATTGTAGGAACTGAAGGAGTCAAAGATACACACACACACACACATGTGCACATGCATACTCTCTCTCTCTCTCTCTCTCTCTCTCTCTCTCTCTCTCTCTCTCTCTCTCTCTCTCTCTCTCTCTCTCTCTCTCTCTCTCTCTCTCTCACACACACACACACACACACACACACACAGACACACAGACACACACACGCACACACACACACACATCAATCAATCTGAGCCCATAGGGATTCACAGAGACTAAACCATCAACCAGTGAGTGTTCATGGGACTGAACTAGGCTGTCCATACCTATGTTACAGTTGTATAGCTTGATCTTCTTAGGGACTAACAGTGGGAGCAGGAACTGTCTCTGACTCTGTTGTCTGCCTTGGGGTCCCTTCTCCCCAGCCCCCAACTAAGTTGCCTTTTCTAGTCTTAATAGAGGAGGTACCTAGTCTTATAAAATTTGATATAGCTTGTTGATATCCATCAAGGACAGCCCTTTTCTGAAGAGAAACAAAGGACAAATAAATGGGAAGGGGCTAGGAGGAGAGGACAGAGGGGAAACTGCAGTCAATATATAAAATAAATAAATATAAAACAAAATGAAAAAAACAAAACAGAAGAAAGGAATTGGTAAGTGGGTAGTGAAAATGAAATAGACCTGCACAGTGTAATACTATTCAGCTCTTAAGGAAAAAGAAACTAGGGGGTTGGCAAGCAAATGTATGGAGCTAGAAACCATCATCTTTAGTGAGGTAATACAGACTTACAAAGATAAACATTGAATGGTATCTCTTATGTATGGATGTTAGCTTTCAATCATTTGATGCATGTGCTACAATCTAAATGCCTATAGAAGTTAACGAACTCATAACAAAGGAGAGGAAGGGAAAGGTCTCTGAAGGAGTGGGAAATAGAACAGGCTGTAATAAAGAGAAAAGGGGTAAACTAGAATGGGAGGATTAAGTGAGGAGGAGAATGGGATGACAGGGGAAAGAAGAAATATGGGGAGGGACCACTGACTAAAAGCTAAAAGGCTTCCTCAAAGCTGTACGGAAACCTACTGTTGTTGAGTCTTCCTAAAATGTATACACATGTGAAAGACATTTATATGAAGTCATCATATAATGGAGCCAATGCCTCCATTAAAAATCTTATGCCACAAAATAAAGTCGACAGCACTAGGAATGAGTTTTGTTGAGTTATCGGCCTTATGGGTTCCTTAGGCACCCCCAAATATCAAAGGCTGTTGCCAAATCCATCTGTTACTTTCTTCGATCTGTTAATAAGGCCCTATTAATGAAGAAACTACTTCTTTATGTCATTGTAAGTGGAAAAAATTGATCTGATGTCCAACAAGCAGCTTCACCCCTCCTTGTTAGTGCCCATGGTGCTGGATGGTACTATTCATGTTAACAGAGAAGAAAAGTGGTTATCAATGCTATCAAACTATAAACTCTTTGAGTCTATAACAGTGACCTGCTTGCACGTTATATTGGTGCAAAGATGACACAAATATTATGACAGTAATCAATAATTTTTCTTTGGATTTAAGACATACTCTGTGAGATGGAACTCAGACCTGACACTGGTAAAATGACCAAATATCCAAGACAAGACAGATCATAAGCCTTGGAGGGAGGCTTACTATTATTATTCTGTTAAATGAGCATAGCAATAAAATGACTCCTAATCACATCTTGCTTTACCCACAGATCAGTACGCAGGTCAACCTTTACCAGAGAAACTTCTCCTTGCAGTAGATGTTAACTAACATAGAGACAATGTTCTGAGACTGAAAGACTGTGGAGTACTCAAGCCTTAATGGGATGTGTTTATCAAACCCTTTACCTCAAGGCCCAGGGATCTATACATACGGGTAGACAGAAGGATTTTAAGAGCCAGACGTGATATATGACTTCAGGGAAATATCATCTTGCAGACACTCTGAGCTCATGCACAGATGAATTCACAGAAACCATGACAATATACTCATGACCTGCACAGGTTCAAATAAAACAAAAACAAAACAAAAAAAAAAAAAAGAAAAGAAAAGAAAAAGAAGAAAGAGAGAAAAAATAGAATCCTAGTATAGAGAAGGGCAAGTGAACACAAAGTTCTATCCCTAAATTGTGGTTGATCCTTGCTTGGGAAGGGAAAATCAATTTTATCCAATGGAGTGTCCCTGGGTATATCAACCACACTGCATGCAGGCTCTATGCCCACTTTCCTAACATGGAATGGATGCCATGTTTTTGTGTGTTTCCAATTTTTACCTTTTTAAAAAAATGTTATTGGTTTCATGTTTGTTTTTTGTTGTTTGTTTGTTCGATTGATTGATTGATCGATCGTTTTGATTTTTGTTTTCTTTTGGGGGAGAGAGAGAAAATGAGAGAAAAAACATGAAGCTGAGTGGGTAGGATCTGGAAGACTTAGGGAAGGGAGAAGAATATCATTTAAAATGTCTGATGCAATTAAAGAAAATATCTAATAAAAATTAAAAATAAAATAAAATTTTCTGAAAAAATTAAATAATAAAAAAGAAAATCATAAATATATTTTTCAACATTAAGGAAGCCCAAGTTTAAATAATTTCACTTGGCTAAGATCAGGTATTAATAAGGATACTTTCTCTTGGAGTGTGTAGGCCAAATTCACACCTTCTGTACCTGTTTAGGCTTCTAGAGGTGGCCTTCTCATGATCCTTCTCTGCCTTTACAAACCTTGCCTTCCATCAACAAATCTCCTAAGTGTTTCCCATCCTGTGCTTCTCTCTTAGAAGGTCCACAATGATGTATTCACTTACCTGGTTAATGAGCACAGCACAAGATGCCTGAGCATCCATGTTTATGCTGTATTGTTTACAGTACCTAGGTTATGGAGTCAGCATATGGAGTCTCAGACTATCAAAAGATGAGTAAATAAGTAAAACAGGGTATATATATGGAATTCATCTTCATTCAGACACAAATGATGAAGTTATATCATTTTCAGGAAAATGAATGAAATGAGATGTTGTTATATTAAGCAAAATAAGGCAGAAAGACAAATATTTCATGTTTTCTGTCAGATGCAGAATACATAGTATATGTAATATATATAAGATATGACATGAAAGTAGAAGAGGAAGTATTATTGGGGGTGGGAGCATCTAGAATAAAAGAAGGGAAAGAAGAAGGAAGTCTGTGACCTGTATGTGTGCCCTTAGACTGAAACCTACTGTTTCATATCTCATTGTGGTGGTTTAAATAAAAATGGTCCTTATAGGCTTATTTATTTGAATGTTTGGTCATGAGGGAATGACAGTACTTAGGATGGATAAAGAAGTGTGGCCATTTTGGAGAAAGTATTACAATGAATGTGAGATTTGAGATTTTAGAAACCCACGCCAGGCCTAGAGGCTCACTCTCTTCTTGCTACCAAGAAGAGAGTAGACCTTTCAACTACTTTGTCGGTACAATGTCTGAATGCCTGCCACCATGCATCCTGCCATAATGAGAATGGACTAAGCCTCTGACACTGTAAGCAGGTTCCACAGATAGGAGTCTAGCATAGCTGTTCTCTGGGAGGCTGCACCTAGCAACTGACTCAGACAGATGCAGACACCCATAGCCAAGCAGTGGATGGAGCCTGGGGACACTTACAGAAAAAGAGAAGGAAAGATTGATGACTCTGAGGGGATAGAAACTTCACAAGAGAACCAACAGAATCAACCAACCTGGACCCCTGGGGCTCTTAGAGACTGAAGCACCAACCAAAGAATATACACCAGCTAGACTTAGGCCTCCCCGCACATGTGTAGCAGAAGAGCAGCTTGCTCTTCATGTGGGTCCCAAACAATGGAGCTGGGACTGTCTCAAAAGCTGTTGCCTATGCATGCAATATGTTCTTCTAGTTGGACTGCCTGACCTGGCCTTAGTGGGAAAGGATGTGCCTAGCCTCACAGAGACTTGCTGTACCAAGGTGGGGGTATAACCAGGAGGCCCCATCATTTGCAGAGAAAAAGGGGAAGGAGAATGGGGGGTAATTGTGGGATGGGGTAACTGGGAGGGGGTAGTGAGTAAGATGTAAAGTGAATAAGTAAAATAATAATACAAATTATTTGAATAAAAAATGACTTCCTTTATAAAAGTTGCCATGGTTGTGGTATCTCTTCATAGCAATAGAGCAAAGACACATCAATCCCATCAATCAATAATATAATCTATCAATAAACAAAATAAACACTGTACCCCAAAATATACTTTCAATCTCAGGATTTTTTAGGACATTTGCAAAGTCTGTTTTGCAACACTGGATAACATGTTTGCATGAATCAAAGATTAGCATGTCACCATCTTTGGGAGTTTGGGGTATCATTATTCCATGTACCATTTAATTCAGCTTTATCATGTACAGAATGAAAGTAATGAAATGACTTCTTAGGGTTGTTAGACTAGGCACTGAAGCAATGGCTCAACAGTCAACTGTACTAGTAACAGACTAGAGTTTAATCTAGTTTCCCATCCCTTGTTGGGTGGCTCACAATTGTCTCTAACTGTCCCTCTAGGAATCTGATACCATTTTCTGGCATTTATCCAATGTTCATACACACACACACACATACACACACACACACACACACACACACACACACACACACACATATATATATATGTTTTCTTATTTACAATATCTCCTTTCCCAGGTTCCCCTCCAAAAAATAAATATATTTTTAAAAGAACAGTGATTGTGTATGACTGTCTGGCACACAACGGATGCTAACACGATGTGTTATGTCAAATGTTACTTAACAAGGCTAAGAAATAAACAAGTATATACTGTTCATATCATAGCATATTATTCAGAACCTGCATAGGTTTAATCCATGACAGTAGACACATAGAGAGGTGTTTCTACATTTCCATGCACACCATTGGCCTTGAAAGAGTGAAAGATTTCAACTGGCCCATCTTATTACATGGGTGGTCGAGTTATTGAACTCTATTGACAAAAGGCTGGGTTTTCTAGCAAGACGGAGCTTCATTAAAATTCTGCAGAGACTGAAAATTCAATAATCTTTCTCACAAAGCACTGCATGAGCTGGGATGATTAGGCAATTTCTTTCTCATTCCATTCCCTTTGCTAAAAGCATTGCTACTTCTTGTCTGGTACGAAAAGGTGGTCATTAAATGAACATTCGCTATAGGTGATTAAGCGGAAAGTTTTAGAGGTTCACTGACTCCTTTCTCAAGGCCTAATTGAGGGCTTGACGGGAGAGTGGAGAAAAAATAAGGCAAAGCACCATTGCCATATTCTGGTCTAAAATACAGAAATGATCATGCTAATAAATACTTATCATCTCACTTCATTGAGATTATTTTCTCTTTTTTCACTTCTATACCCTCCCAGCACCTTCCTCCTCTATTCCCCTGACCTCTATCCACTCTCCTTCTCTCTGGAAGTGTTAGCTCACATGATACAGGAATGCAACTGTTCTCGATAAACCTCACATTTCATGAGTATTTATTGGGAGGGAGAACAAATAAACAAGCATATGTATCTTTCTAGACTCACATAATATTTAACACTTGATTGAATTAATAAAGTGAATCTGAAAATCTGAACTAGCAAATAAGTCAATTTTTAAGATAACCACTAAGATAACTTTCTCTTTAATCTGTACATAATATTTTATTGATAGACTAATGGATAAAGAGGTGATAAATAGGCAAATGATAGATGATAAAAGGATAGATGATAGAGAGAGAGATGATATGTTGATTGATAGATCGCCTTCTCAATCTTCCATCTATGTGTAACTGTGAAACTATGTTCCATCTATGTGTAACTTCCTTTAGTTTTTTAACTTCAAATCCATACAAAACTCATAGAATATGAAGTACTTAAATATATTCAACAAACATTATACAATTAATTAAGCAATCACTTATATAATAACAGTACAGTATCTCATGTATAATACTAACTTTATGAGGTTCTCTGGCTTGGATCTTTTAGGAGCTGTCTACCTGCCCAATGGAAGCCTGGAGTTATGTATATACAGCTTACAAATATATTACACTAGTTAAGAAAAAGACATCCACTGGATCCTAGGAATGTTTCTACTTCCCTCAATTAAAATGTCCTTGAAAGCTTTAGTTGATATTCCCATATCTCTTTTCTAATTCAGGTCCTATTATTCATGTACTATCGATGTTTGGCTGATCCTCTCAGGCTCAGACCATATTCCATAGCATCTTGTTCTAAGATGTCACATTTTAAGTCAGGCCTTTTATTGTCAATCTTTTATGAACTGAATATCAGATTGCTCTATCACTATAAAGCCTAGTACCATTTATAGGTTACTCAGCTAGTCAATTCCAGAAGGTCCCATGTACAGTCACTGACCTGTGCCTTTGAAATGGAAAGTGTATCTTGTTTTGTTCCCTTTATCAGGAGAAGCAGCAGAGTTGTAAGAAAGACTAAATATCTATATTTCAATCTATATTTGAATATATGACAATCAAAACAAAGAATCATGAAATCAGACTTTATCTGAAGTGCCTGTACACACTTTTGGAGAAGGAGAAACATCATACCCCCTTTCTACCCCTTTTCTTCTTTATAGCTCATGAATGGCACTTCATGGTCTGATCCTGGATTTAGATTTGGTTTGAAAAGTTGGCTAGACAGTAATAAGTGACAAGCAGAAAAGGTTAGGTCTTCGTTGTGCTTGCCTGGTTGAAAAATACATTGCAGTCCAGTGGGGTGGGGCCCAAGATAGGGAGTCATAAGCAGAGAGAGCAGAATGTGCAGAATTTCTGGCATCTAGTCACTGTCAGATGGCTCACAGTGACGGTCTCCTGAGGTGATCTGGTAGCAGAGGCAGCTAGAAACCAATGCAGCTGACATTGCTACATTGAGAATGGAACTTTCTGGTTTTAGGAAAGGAGTTAGGGCATTCAAAATTACTCAAGGCAGTGAAGACAGTAACATATCTCATGTGTGTCATCAGAAGCAAAATATAATTAACACTTGCATAATTTCAGCTCAGGTCTCTGAAATCACAGGTCTGGGAAGGCTTTTGATACCAAATAACACAAATATCATGTCCTCTGATCTCTCTATATAACTAGATGCCCTATGAAAATGCATAGTCAGTTGTTCAGTTCACATGGTTATTGTTTCCATTTTTATTAGTTTGGTTATATTTCCCATCTAGAAATTCCATATCCTCAGAAGATTTTCATCTTCTTTGAAGGGTTCTTGTGAGTAGACTTCATCCCAGTCACACAAGGATTGTTCAACATACATAAATCGATAAATGTTATCCATTACATAAGCAAACAGAAAAGCAAAACCACCAAGATCATCTTATTAAATATAGAAAGGCTTTTTAAAAGTATAATACCTCTGCATGATAAAAGTCCTGGAGAGATTAAGGATACAAGGGACATATCCCAATACAAAAAAGGAAGATTACAACAAGCCCATTGCCAACATCAACTTAAATGGAGAGAAACTCAAAGCAATTCCACTACAGTAGGTCCCCTCTCCTCATATGTATTCAATATAGTACCTGAAGTCTTAACCAGAGCAATGAGAAACTAAAGGAGGCCAACGGGATACAAACAGGGAGGAAGGAGTCAAAGTAGCTTGATTTGCAGATGATATAATAATACACATAAGTGATGAGAAAAATTTCAACAGGGAACTCATACAGGTGATAAACACTTTGAGCAAAGTATCTGAAAGCAAAATTAACTCACAAAATCAGTGACTCACCTATACAGAAATGACAAATGAAATTAGGGAAACATCACAAGAGTCTCAAATAATATAAATATTGGTGATATCTCCAACCAAGCAAGTGAAAAACGTATATGATAAAACTTCAAGTCATTGAAGAAAGAAATTGAAGAAAATATCAGAAGATGGACAGGGCTCCCATGCTCATAGATGGGTAAGATTGACATAACAAGACTGCCCACCCTATCAAAACAATGAACATGTTCAACTCAATCCCCATCAAAATTCCAACATCATTCTTCACAGATCCTAAAAGGACAAAGTTTCATATCACAACACAACAAAACCCAGGACAACTGAACAAAATTCTGAATAATCAAAGAACTACTGGAAGTCTCATCAACCCAATTTCAAATTGTACTACAAAACTATAGCAAATGAAACAGTGTAGTATTGGTACAAAAACAGATATGTTGGTCAATGGAAAAATGACAGCATCTTCAAGAAATGGTACTAGTAAAACTGGATGGCCATGTGTACAAGAATGCAAATAGATCCATTCTAATCATCCTGCACAAACTCAACTCCAAATGGATCAAAGACTTCAACATAAAACCAGATGCACTGAGGCTGATAGAAGAGAAAGTGAGGAACAGCTTTGAACTTATTAGCATAGAAAAAGATTTTCTGAATAGAACAATGTTAGCACAGGCACTGAGATCCACAATTGATTAATGCGACCTCATGAAACTGAGAAGTTTCTGCACAGCCAAGGATACCATCATTAGGACAAAGGAACAGCCTATAGAATGGGAAAATATTTCTACCAATGCCACACTCAACAGAGAGTTAATTTCTAAAATACATAAAGAAATAAAGAAACTATATACCAAGAAAATAAATAAGCCAATTATATATTGGGGGCACAGATCGAAACAGAGAATTTTCAATAGAGAAAATTCAAATGGTCGAGAAACATTTAAAGATGTGTTTGGGGCTAGAGTGATGCCTCAATGGTTAAAAGAACTTGATGTTCTTCCATAAGTCCTGAGTTCAATTCCCAGCAAGAACGTGATGGCTCATAACCATCTATAATGTGACCTGATGCCCTCTTCTGGGCTGCAGGCATACATGTAGGGCAGAATGCTGTATACAAAATAAATAAATAAATAAATAAATAAATAAATAAATAAATAAATAACAAAACAAGAAAAGAAATATTCAATATCCTTAGTCATCAGGAAAATGCAAATAAAAATTAATTTGATACTTTATCTTATACCTTTAAAAATAACTAAGATCAAAAAACAAGTGACAGCTCATGATGGCAAGGATACAGAATGAGAGGAACACATATACTGTTGGTGGGAATATAAATATGGAAATTATTGTGGCAGTTTCTCTAAAATGAGAATTGATCTACATCAAGATCAATCTCTACCATTTTGGGGCATATATCCAAAGGATGCTTTATACTACTACAAAGATACTTGTTCAACTATATTCAAAGCTACTCATAATACATGGGAATCAGAAATAGTCTAGATGTTCCTTAACAAAAGAATTAATGAAGACAATGTGGTACATTTATACAATGAAGTATTACCCACCCTTTTAAAAATGACATCATGAAACTTGCAGGCAAATGGGTAGAACTAGAAAAAAATCATTCTGAGTGAGGTATGTCGTACCAAGAAACACAAAACTGGTGTGTGTTTGCTTATATGTTGATAATAGCTTTGCATCTATGATAACCAAACTATAATCCATAGAAACCTAGAGGGCAAGTATAGAGAAAGAAACTAGTGGGAATGGACAAATCTCATTAGGAAAGGAAAATAAAGTAGATAAATATAGATATGGCTACAATGGGAGTATCAAGTGAGGAGGTAGATAATAAAGAGAAATTAAGCGGGTGCATGGGGAGAGACAAATAAAATAATAGCCATTTAGGGGTGGTATAGTAACCTAATTCAGCAGAAGTCTCCTAAAATATATACATATATGAAGGCAATTTAAGTGAAATCACTAAATATTGAGGGAGACCGAGTCCCAACTGCCATCTCTTCTCACAAAATGAAGCTCCCAATACCTGGATTAGGCTATACCTAATTAAGTTGTTAGCCAGGGAAGGCCCAAGGAAACCCCAAAACAATCCAAGGTGTTGCCAAGACAATAGGTTTTTCCCCAAACTGACAGCAATGTCCCATTGCTGAAGACATAACTTACACAATTCATTGAACATGGAAATATCAAACTGGTTCCTATAGAGCTTTCAAAAGAGAAAGGTAAACACCAAGCCAGCCACAAACACTCTATCTACAATTGGTGCACTACTTCAAAAGTATTCAAGGGTAATGGTGGCACAGAGCTTGTGGGAGTAACGACCCAATGACTGATTTAACTTAAGGCCTACTCCACTAGATGGAATCCATACCTGGCACTGCTTGAGTGACCAGGAACCTGAGACTAGAAAGCCCAGGGAGCTAGGGTAAAATGTCGTTTTTATCTGATATATACCTAAAAGCTTGTCAATTTTGTCAGACATTTCATAGAACCAAATTTAGGGTTCACTGCTACTTGTATACTTCATTCTTTATATTGTTTATCCAATGCTTATGCTTAATGTTTTCCTCTTGTCTTCAATATTGATGCCCACTGTTTTATGGTTTTGGTTTTTTCCCCTTTGGAAATAATTTCTAACTCTGTCCCTTAGATAAGGAATGATACTTTCTATACCATCTTTCAAAATCATTTATTATATTTTTGTCACTTAACATATAGTGTATCCTGGAAAATGTCTCTTGGGCTTGGGAATAATATATGCATTATTAGTACGGAATAAAGTGTTCTATGTTTTCCTCGGTATCTCATTGGTTTATAATGCTATTTAGGACCTCAGTTTTCTTACTCATCTTCTAGTTGTTTTATCCACTATTGAGAGTGGGGTATGTCCACTTCCCCTCTCTGCACTGGAAACCATTAGGCTTAGACCCATTAAGGCCCTGAGTGTGCTGCTTTAGTCTCTGTGAGTTCATACATGTGCTGGTCTTGTTATGTTTGAAAGGCCCTGTTTCTTTGGTGTCCTCCATTCCCACCAATTCTGACAATCGTTCTGCCTCTTCTTTCATAAGGTTCTTTCATCTCCAAGGAGAGTGGTTTGATGGAGAAACACCATTTAGGACTAAGCATTCCAAAGTCTTTCACTCTCTGTACATTGTACAATTGTGGGTCTCTGTATTCTTTCCCATCTCCTGAAGGAGAAGTCTTCTCTAATGATGTCTGAGCAAGTCGCTGAGTCTCACTGGGTATACAAACTACCCCTGAGGACAGACCCACCCACAATGTCCAGCATTAGATAGCCAACACAAAATAAACTCAGTGGTATTTTTTGAGGTTCTTCATCTTGTAATGCATTGTATGAGCATTATTTTAATATTTCCTTTCAGGTCTTTTGCATATATAATATAGTTTCCAATGTTATGATTTTATAGAATTTTTGTGTGTTTGAACTTATGTGTCTCTGCATCTATATGTGTTTCTTGTGGGTTTTCTTTAGCTCCTTTTCTTCTATTGTTCTGTCTTGCCCTATTCTAGTTTGTTCATTTTTATTTCATATTAATTTATTTTATTATTTTTTATCTAGATGCCAGTTTTGTAGTCTAATGAGAGCAAGAAAGAGATCATATGGATATATTGTATAAAAATCTATGTTCATAGCAGCCTTATTTGTGATAGCCAGAAGCTGGAAACAACTTGGATGTCTCACGACAGAAGAATGGATACAGAAAATGTGGTTCAAGCTGGAAACAACTTGGATGTCTCACGACAGAAGAATGGATACAGAAAATGTGGTTCAATTACACAGTGGAATACTACTCAGCTATTAAGAACAAAGATATCCTGCGTTTTGCAGACAAATGAATGGAACTAGAAAAAAATCATTCTGAATGAGGTAACTCAGACACAAAAGGACACGCATGATATGTACTCACTAATAAGTGTATATTAGCCAAAATAAAAAACAAAAAACAAAACAAACAAACAAAAAAAACTGTACCCAAGATACAGTCTACAAAACTAAAAAAGGTCAACAAGCTGAAGTGCCCAAGTGAGGACACCTCTCCACTTGGTAGAGAGAAGAAAGCAATCACAAGTGGGGAGGGAGGGAGGGACCTGGGAAGGAAAGTGGGGGGCAGTGAGAGTAGGGGGTAGAGGGGAACCTGATCTGGTATTGAGTGAGGGAGAAGGACTGAAGCCCTGAGGGCAAGCAGAAAGAATGGAAACAGGCAACCTCAGGAAATAGGAGGATTCAATGATTAAGAAAATTGCTCTTGCAACAGACACACACACCCACATGGTAGCTCCTAACTGTTTGTAGCTGCAATTCCAGGGGATCTCACCAGTACTCCTCTCCATACATATAAAATAAAAGTAAAAAAAGTAATGGAAGGGAGGAAGGGAAGGAGGGAGGGAGGAACAATGACAATTAAGTAATAATAGGGATGTATAGAAAATGGAACCCTGATAGATTGTTGTTGGGGATGTTAAGTTGTAGAGTCTTTATGAAAATATAAAGTTTAGTCAAAAGATGAAAATAGTACTGTTTTATGACCTTAAGAAAGAACAGAGATATGTTGAAGAGTGAGTAGAGCAAGCACTGGAAAAAAATAAATAAAATCATCCTGAGCTCTGGTTTAAACTCTTATTTAAAATCATCATACACAACGTATTTCACTGAACTCTCATAGAATGTGATGGTGGTCAATTTTTGATGTCCAGAAAAAAAAACCCTCAAAGAAGATGCATGATATTTCATTTAAAGACCCTTCATGATGGGAGAAACTTGACAACAGTTCTCAACATGTGGAGTACAGACCACTGAAGGTGTCTTTAGGAGCCTGTAAAGTCATAATTAATTTACAAAAAATAAATTAAATAGCAAAACATTATTTGCATTACATTACATTAACCTTTATGCTAATGGTGCAAAATCAGTTGTGGCTAAAATTTCTTTTTTTTTTCTACTATACACATGCTGCCAGAAAAACAGACCGACCATGTGCAGTCCTTGGTTGGTGGTTGAGACCCTGGGAGCTCTGAGGGTACTAGTTAGTTCATATT
>NW_022196912.1:104824276-104825554 GCF_008632895.1 Mastomys coucha
TATATCCAGGTACTTTGCTGAAGTTGTTTATCAGGTTTAGGAGCTCTCTGGTGGAATTTTTGGGGTCATTTAAGCAAATAGTGATAATTTGACTTCTTCCTTTCCAATTCGTATCCCTTTGATCTCCTTTTGTTGCCTAATTTCTCTGGCTAGGACTTCAAGTACAATACTGAATAGGTAGGGAGAGAGTGGGCAGCCTTGTCTAGTCCCTGATTTTAGTGGGATTCCTTCAAGTTTCTCTCCATTTAGTTTGATGTTGGCTACTGGTTTTCTGTATGTTGTTTTTACAGTGTTCAAATATGAGCCTTGAATTCCTGATCTTTCCAAGACTTTTATCATGAAGGGATGTTGGATTTTGTCAAATGCTTTCTCGGCATCTAGTGAGGTGATCATTTGTTTTTTTTTCGTTGAGTTTGTTTAGTAGTGAATTACATTGATGGATTTCCGTATATTGAACCATCCCTGCATCCCTGGGATGAAGCCTACTTGATCTTGGTGGATGATCATTTTGATGTGTTCTTTGATTCGGTTTGCAACAATTTTGAGTATTTTTGCATCGATATTTATAAGGAAAATTGTCTGACGTTTTCTTTCTTCCTTAGGTCTTTGTGTGCAGTTTAGGTATAAGAATAATTGTAGCTTCATAGAATGAATTGGGTAGAGTGCCTTCAGTTTCTATTTTGTTGAATAGTTTGAGGAGTATTGGTATTAGGTCTTCTTTGAATGTTTGATAAAACTCTGCACTAAACCCATCTGTTCCTGGGCTTTTTTTTGGTTGAGAGACTATTAATGACTGTTTCTATTTCATTAGCAGATATGGGACTGTTTAGATTGTTGATCTGATCTTGATTTAACTTTGGTACCTGGTATCTGTCTAGAAAATTATCCATTTCATCCAGGTTTTCCAGTTTTGTTGAGTACAGGCTTTTGTAGTAGGATCTCATGATATTTTAGATTTCCTCAGTGTCTTTTGTTATGTCTCCCTTTTCATTTCTGATCTTGTTAATTAGGAAACTATCTCTGTGCCCTCTAGTTAGTCTGGCTAAGGGCTTATCTATTTTGTTGACTTTCTCAAAGAACCAGCTCCTGGTTTGGTTGATTCTTTGTATAGTTCTTTTTGTTTCTATTTGGTTGACTTCAGCCCTGAGTTTGATTATTTCCTGCCTTTGACTCCTCTTGGGTGAATTCGCTTTTTTTTGTTCTAGCGTCCTAAGGTGTGCTGTCAAATTGCTGGTGTATGCTCTCTCCAGTTTCTTTTTGGAGGCACTTAAAGCTATG
>NW_022196912.1:104826864-104827362 GCF_008632895.1 Mastomys coucha
TGTTCATGGGCATCTCTTTCTAAAGAGGGAAGTTTTCTTCTATAATTTTGTTGAAGATATTTACTGGCCATTTAAGACGGAGGTCTTCACTCTCTTCTATACCTATTATCCTTAGGTTTGGTATTCTCATTGTGTCCTGGATTTCCTGTATGTTTTGGGTTAGGGTCTTTTTGCTTTTTGCATTTTCTTTGACTGTTCTGTCAATATTGTCTATGTTATCTTCTGCCCCTGAGATTCTTTCTTCTATCTCTTGTATTTTGTTGGTGATGCTTGCATCTATGTTTCCTGACTCCTTTTCTAAGATTTCTAACTCCAGAGTTGTCTCTTTTTGTGATTTCTTTATTGTTTTTACTTCCATATTTAGGTCCTGGATGGTTTTACTCAATTCCTTCACCTGTTTGTTTGTGTTTTCCTGCAATTCCTTAACAGGTTTTTGAGTCTGCTCTTTAAGTGCTTCTACTTGTTTACTTGTGATCTCCTGTAATTCTTTATGGGATT
>NW_022196912.1:104827664-104846679 GCF_008632895.1 Mastomys coucha
AGTACTAGGTTCTGATGAAGCCAAGTAGTCTTGGTTTCTGTTGGTAGGATTCTTACATTTGCCTTTCATCATCTCTTGAGTTTTGGTGTTAGATGTTCTTAGTGTCTCTGACTAGAGCTTGTCCTGTCCCTGCTGCCCTTCAGCTCCCCTGCGACTCCTGGGGCCTGTGCCTCCAGGCTGGCTGCTCCTGTCTTAGAAACTCACCAGAGAGAAAATGGTGGATCTCACCTGAGTCTCTGGGTTAAAGCAGTCCCTGGAGGCAGGCCCTCCACTTGCAGGGAAGGGGCAGAGAGGGTCACTGATCCACCTCTGTCATTCGGAAGCTGAGAGGATCCTGTCCCTGCTGCCCTGCAACTCCCTTGCGTGGCAAAAATTTCTAATGGTTTAGCACAAGTCAAGGCAACAGTACAAAACCATCTAAGGCAGCTGTGTTCTTTTCTCTCCTTAGGACAAAGTATCTGGCAAAAGTAACAGATAAGGAAGGGTTTATTCTGCTTACAGTTTGAGGGTACAGTTTATCATGAGGGAAAGCTCTGAAGGCAAGAGCAGTAGGAGTTGTGGGAGCAGAATAGGGCAGCTGGTCCCATTGCATCCACCATCAGGAAGCACAGAGGGATGAATGGATGCTGTTACTTCATCCATTTGTCTCTTTTGACTTAGTCTGAGACGTTATCTAATGAAATGTTGCACTCAGAGTAGACCCTTGCTGCCCAGTTAAACCTCTACAGTAATATCTCATGCGCACTAACAAAGTGTGTTTCCTGGGTGACTTGAAATCCAGTTGTACTAGCAATGAGATTTGTGTGTGTGTGTGTGTGTGTGTGTGTGTGTGTGTTTTCTTCTGTGAGGCCTGTATGTTGCAATAAGATAATTTTAAAATAAAATGTCAATATTAAAAATAAATAGAAAAAAGTAATAAATATAATTTTGTATTTATTGAAAAATGTTTTTTGCATAAAAAAACTGAAAAAATTTCAAAACAATCATAAGGACTCAAAAGCAAATATAACAATATTAGAGAAGATTAAAAAACAAAATCAAGCCAGGCAGTGGTGGTGCGTGCCTTTAATTCCAACACTTGGGAGGCAGAAACAGGCAGATTTCTGAGTTCAAGGCCAGCCTTGTCTACAGAGTGAGTTCCAGGACAGCCAGGGCTATACAGAGAAACCCTGTCTCAAACAAAAACAAAAACAAAAACAAAAACAACAAAATCAATTTGTACTCTTAAATATGAGGAAAAAAACTGAAAAATATTTTTAAGAACTGCTTTTTAATAATGTAAAAATGCATAATCTTTATGGATTATAAAATGGAAAATATTTAAGTATATAAGAATATATGATATAAGTGGATTTAATACATTTCCAACAACATAACAATAGTAACAAGAGAATCCAAGGTATATTCTATTTGTAGGCTAGTTTTGATATAAAATCTCATTACATATTCCTCACTGGCCTAGAACTCTCTATGTAGACCAGGCTGGCCTTGAATTCAGAGAAATACCCCCTTACATCACTACATCAGCAGTTTTAAACTTGATTTAACAATTTAAGAACCTAGGAAAATCAAAATATAAAATAAAAAGAACATGGCGAATAAACTTATGCCATCCGATTTAAATATTTAATATAGAGAGTAATCAAGAAATTTCAGTATCAATTAATAAAAGAGACACATATCCATGTAACAGAACAGTCCAAAAATGGAGCCAGAAATATAAAGTGGCTTCTCACAAGTATGTTAAGACAAGGGGGAATAAAAGGAATGTAAATTGTTTTTTCACAAATGATGTTAGACCAACTAAATATTTGACTGACAAAAGGGAAAATTGTTCCTTACATTCTCTACAAAATACTTTGATTCTAGCACTGTGAATCTGCAACTATTAACTTTTTACAAGATGACACAGGGAATAATTGTACTTTGTGTTAAGTAAATGTTTCTCAGAAACAAAAAGGACAAACCAAAGAATGAACTTCATCAAAATCTAAAGCATTGGCTCTTCTAAGGGCACAATAGTCTCTGAAGAAGGAAATTGAAGAAGATCTCAGAAGATTAAAGATCTCCCATGCTCATGGATTTGGCAGGATTAATCTAGTAAAAATGGCCATCTTGCCGAAAGCAATCTACAGATTCAATGCAATCCCTATCAGAATTCCAACTCAATTCTTCATAGACTTGGAAAGAGCAACTTTCAAATTCATCTGGAATAACAAAAAACCTAGGATAGCAAAAAGTATTCTCAACAATAAAAGGATCTCTGCTGGAATCAACATCCCCAACCTTAAGCTGTACTACAGAGCAATTGTGATAAAAACTGCATGGTATTGGTACAGTGACAGGCAAGTAGATCAATGGAACAGAATTGAAGACCCAGAAATGAACCCACGCACCTATGGTCACTTGATCTTTGACAAAGGAACTAAAACCATCCAGTGGAAAAAAGAAAGCATTTTCAACAAATGGTGCTGGCTCAACTGGCAGTTAGCATGTAGAAGAATGCAAATCAATCCATTCCTATCTCCTTGTATAAAGCTCAAGTCCAAGTGGATGAAGGACCTCCACATAAAACCAGATATACTGAAATTAATAGAAAAGAAAGTGGGGACAAGCCTGGAGCAAATGGGCACAGGGGAAATTTTCCTGAACAGAATATTAATAGCTCATGCTTTAAGATCAACAATAGACAAATGGGACTTCATAAAATTACAAAACTTCTATAAAGCAAAGGACACTGTCAATAGTACAAAACAACAACCAACAAATTGGGAAAAGATCTTTACCAATCCTATATCTGACAGAGGGCTAATATCTAATATATACAAAGCACTCAAGAAGTTAGACTCCAGAGAATCAAATAACCCTATTAAAAATAGGGTACAGAGCTAAATAAATAATTCTCAACTGAGGAATACCGAATGGCTGAGAAGCACCTAAAGAAATGTTCAACATCCTTAGTCATCAGGGAAATGCAAATAAAACAACCCTGAGATTCCACCTCACACCAGTCAGAATGGCTAAGATCCAAAACTCAGGTGGCAGCAGATGCTGGAGAGGTTGTGGAGAAAGAGGAACACTCCTTCATTGCTGATGGAACTTCAAGCTAGTTCAACCATTCTGGAAATCAGTTTGGCAGTTCCTGAGGAAACTAGACATAGTACTACCAGAGAACCCAACTATACCACTCCTGTGCATATACCCAGAAGATGTTCCACTATGTTCATAGCAGCCTTATTTATAACAGCCAGAAACTTGAAACAACCCAGATGTCCCTCAACAGAGGAATTGATACCGAAAATATGATACATTTACACAATGGAGTACTACTCAGCTATTAAAGGCAATGAATTTATGAAATTCTTAAGGAAATGAATGGCTCTGGAGAATATCATCCTGAGTGAGGTAACCCAATCATAAAAGAACACACATAGCATGCACTCTCTGATAAGTGGATATTATCCCAGAAGCTCAGAATACCCAAAATCCACAAACCACAAGAAACTCAAGAAGAAGAAAGGCCAAAGTGTGGATGCTTCATTCCTTCTTTGAAAGGAGAACAAAAAAACCATGGAGAGAGTTGCAGAGACAAACTATGGAGCAGAGACTGAAAGAAGGACAAACCAGAGACTGCTCCACCTGGGAGTCTGTTCCATATTCAATCATCAAATCCAGACACTATTGTGGACGCCAGCAAGTGCTGGCTGACAGGGGCCTGATATAGCTGTCTCCTGAGAGGCTCTGGCAGTGCCCAACTAATACAGAAGAGGCTCACAGCCATCCAATGGACTGAGCATAGGGTCTCCAATGAAGGAGCCAGAGAAAGGACCCAACGAGATGAAGGGTTTGCAGCCCCTTTGGACGAACAACAATATGAACTAAATAGTACCCTCAGAGCTCCCAGGGACTAAACCAACAACCAAAGAGCACACATGATTAGACTCATGGCTCCAGTAGCATATGTATAGCAGAGGATGGCCTAGTTGGTTATCAAGGGCAGGAGAGGACCTTGGCCCTGTGAAGGTTTATGCATAAGTGTAGGGAAATGCCAGGGCCAGGAAGTGGGAGAGGGTGGGTTGGTGATCAGGGGGAAGTGGGAGGAAACAGGGTTTGTTTTTTGTTTTTGTTTTTCTTTTGGAGGGGTAACTAGGAGAGGAGATATCATTTGAAATGTAAATAAAGAAAATATCTAATAATAAAAAAAGGAAAACACAGCAAACTGCAGAATGAAAGAAAATGCTTACAGCACAAATATCATGCAAAAAGACATCTAAAGGATGTGTAAGGAATTTTTATAGCTTGTAATTACTCATACAATCTAATAAAAAAATGTGAATAAAGATCTTTCCCAGGTACTTCACAAAACACAATATGCAGGCAAAAATATATGTGCAAAGCTTAAGCTTGTTCTTTATTAGAACAACTAAAATTGAAACATTGGGACATAATCACCTACCAATCATACTTACTATAACTGAAGAGACCAATTAGAACATACAGGATTCAGACCAGCTAGGCCTCAACACAGCCACAGAGAATGTAAAGTGATGGAAAGTGATGTAAAGGCTTCAGGAAGAAGCCTGGCTGTTTCTTGAACAACTAAATATAATGATTATCATGTGATTTCTTTCATTTCTTTCCTTTCATATTTCCTTCCTTATCCCTATATCTTCCCTCACTCTTTTCTCTCTCCTTCTTTATTCTTTATTTCCAATAGCTCAAACTTGGAAACATTTGGCAGGTGAATGGGTAAAAATGTAGTATAATCACACAAGGGACTGCTACTACAATTCAGAAACTCTTGATATTTACTGCAGTGAGAATCTCCTAAATAATTAATTCAAGGGAAACCTGACCAATGTTACTTTATATATAATTTCATCGGGTCACTGGTTGCTTAGGATTCAGAGTAAGGGTGGGAGTGGGCATAGATTAAACAAAAGCATTGGGGATGTTTTGATGGTGAGCAGAACTCTACTCTGACTGTGTTGCTGCAGGTGTTTGTGTATATGCCCAGAGTATAAAACTGTAATTTAAAAATATTTAACCCAGAAATAAATTTTAATTATCTCTTTTTAATGGAGTACTCAGAAGTGATGAACATGTGTAGTCACCATAAGGGAAATAGAAATTCTGCAATTAAGTGATCCTCCTGCCTCGGTGTCCTAAAGACTGGGGCTACAGGTGCATGTCACTGAGCTGGGCTACCCTCCTGAATTATAATACTCAATTATCATGTACTTTGTCATCTGTGATCTGTTTTGCTTTGATTTGCCAATTAATTTTTACCATCACCATAATTACATATTGATATGTTGCCAAGGTTGGTTACTGGGTAAGATTTAGATATGAATAGAGGATATCTGAATATTTCAGCTATCTTTAGTTTACTACTTGAATCTCAGAGTATCAGAATGGTAGAACCTGTTTTCCAAAAACAAAACAAAAGCAAAAAACAAAAAACAAAAAAACCAAAAAACAAAAAAATCAAACCAAAACAAACAAAAACCCCCCGCAATATATCTTTCAGAAAGGAATTTGGTGATATTCTGTTTCAAGCATATCCACTCTCATCCCAAAATTATAATTGTTTTCAAAACTGTGACCTGTTTAGTAAGTACTTGATATCAGCCAGTTATCTTAATAACTTCAGGTGCCTGTCAGGCTGATGTGTAAATGCTCAGTTTTCCTAGGGCTCTGTTCCCTCATCTGATCCTTGCTAGTAGCTACTTGGCAAGGTTTCCAGTCGATCCTAATAAGCCACATTTGCTTCAGTTTTCCTGTTAAAACTAGATCCAACGAAGGAGTTCACACTCTCAGCCATTTTGGTATCAGTTCCATATCCACCTTCAGTGATGAACAGCTCTAATTTGCTCTGCTCTTCTTTTCCCTGGGCATATTTATAAACATTTTTCTCTTGTATTCCATAACCCTTTTCAACATGAGACATTCGTTGCCTTTCTTTTTCCTGCTCACTTTTAAATGACAGAGAATATTTTTGCTCCGTGGATGACTCCTTAGAATGTCAGGTCATGGTGTTACTCCTTCAGCAGTGTGCTGTGATATCATATTGAAAGCTTCATGCAGTTGTTCTCAGTAGAACCCATCTGAATTTGAGCTCTACTTCTGCCTGAGGCAGAAGATAACTGAGGCATGTGTAAGGTTTTGGGGTGGTGATGGTGGGGTTCTGCTCTGATTACCCTTATAATTAACTGTTTACATATGGAGATATAAGAAAGAAGAAAGAGAATCTGGAAGGTGGAGCATTAAGAGGTTTTCTTTCCCTCATTTTATTTTTACTTATTCACTTTGCATACGTCTCACTGACCCTCCTCCCAATCACTCCACCCAAATTTTTCCCCTTCCCCTGATCTTCTGAGTGTTGGATGGCCCCTGGGTATCCCCTTACCCTGGCACATCAAGTCTGTGAACCTTACTCTGAAGAGGCTGATTATCTTACTGCCTGCACTTCTGAGAGGAACTACTTGCTGGCCACCAGTATTCCACTTACCTGGTGGAATATTTTGAGCTTCTTTCTGTGTTTGAACTGCTGTTTAGCTGTTCAAGCCTCAGCTGCTATCTCACATAGCCCAGGCCATTTGTTCTTTTTTTTTCCTCCTGTACCTTTGGTGAATCAAAAGGCTCAGGGTATATCAGAAGTAAAAGGAAAGATTATCAATCAATCTTGAAAACTCCATATATTGATGTCAAAATTTTATAGACATATTAACTAAGACCCGGACAGCAAATATGCCACAGAAATTTTCACAGAAAATAATTATGTGCACACAAAAAAGGTATAAACTAGTATGCCCACACAATGAAAAATCCTAAACTGGTTTTAGTTTTATCCTCTATTGAAATGTGTATGTAATTAAAAACTTAAGTTAAATCATGGCATGTAATCTAGGGAAAATTGGGACCAAGAAAGAGAAGTGATGGCCTCACAGAAAGAGACAATGTCAGGACAAGATGGAAATCTTCTTTCTTCTGCTGCTTTATCTATAGGGATATGCAAACAGAAAGCTCCCTTGAAACATGAGTTCTTTACTCAACATATCTATGATTTAAAAATGACCATTACCTAAAAGTAGATGGGGGCTGGTGAGATGGCTCAGCAGGTAAAGGCACTGGCTACCAAGTTTGATGACCTGAGCTCCTTCGCAAAGACCCACATGGTAGAAGGAAATAACCAACTCCTGAAAGTTACCTCTGACCACATGCACATGGATCATGCACCCCAAAACACACATACACTGGTATGCACACACACACACACTAAATGTGCTTTTAAATTGGTTTGTAAGTAGACATCAATGAGGAAGCTTCATCTTCCCTGTGGTCACTCTCAGTGCCTATGGAATATGAACACATTGAGGATACATGTCTGAGGCTTTGCAAAGAGTTTTTTAACCCTCCAATTTTTCTCTAGCTCCTACAAAAGACACTATACTTCTTCCTCTGTTCTCATTTCCTCCTGAAAGTTGTCATCCCGTGTTGTGCCTCGGGCATGCACCAATGAATTTACATGTTTGTGTGTGTAAGTATGTGTGTGCACATGTGCACACACACACACTAATTTGTAACTCATTTGCTGGTCTCCAAGAAAAGCTTGAATTTTTCCTTCTTGCCTCTCAACTTGGAGCCTTTGTACAAGAAATTCTGACAGTGAACACTGCCTACCACTAGAGAGCAGCCCAAGCCAACGATTTCCTGGGCAAAACCCTCCATGTAACAAGTTGTTTTCAAAAGATCCAGGCTCTATTTGTCTTCTCCTGTCTTTCTCTGGGCAAGACACTACTAGTCCCCTTCACAAGGAATCTTCTCTGTACCTGGTTCTGACGTCATGGAAAGGCTGAATGCCATGCCAGTTCTCCCAGAGATGTCATAGCCAAAAACATTTCTAAGGTCTCCATGCTTTTAAGCATTGAGTTGTATCAATCATAAAAAAATTGGAAGTGGGGAGAAGGTTGTGGTTAAAACAAAAAAGAACCACTTGAGTTCATGAGGAAATAGAGTAAGATCCTCACTGATTCTTCCCAAACTTTTTCTCTTGAGACCAAAGGCAGCCAGGCAAACCTAAGCAGGGTCCTATGCATGCCTTTAGGCATTGCTTAGCCCTATGGAAACTGATTTTTATTCTAACATTTGTGAAGACAATAATTGTGTTCCATATGGACTGATTGTTAAGCTTCAATAGGCCAGTGTCTACATTATTTAATTTACTTTAATGAACACAAAAAAATAACTACTGCTGGTTGTCATGTCATTGTATAGAAGAACTCTAATGTCTACTGTGCAGGGATATGAAGATGATGAGAGAGTTTTTGGAAATTGATGTAGGAGAGTCTCCTTCCATCTAGATGCAATTTAAGATGACATTTAGTGCTTTCTCTGTCTTTTGCCTCAGGTGTAACCTCAGGCAAACGACTCAAATTTACCCTCAACCTTGATTTCCTCTTTTTTGCAAGATGCAAGTCATAAATGTTCTCTTCAGGCAGGACTGAGGATTAAATGGAACAACGTGTGGAAAGTGTTTAATAAAGATTGACTGTCACTGTTCAAAGAGCCCACCACATTCCAGGATCCCTGCTGACTTCTCCTTGCCTTAGTCATCTTCCCGTTTTATTTCCATTTATCCAATTGCAATTTTAATTTTGTTAAATATTCATTATACATGTGTTATGTTCCAGGTATAATAGAATTCGGCACCTCAAGAGGATAGCGTAGCTTACAAAAGAGAAAAGCTGTCAGAACGAATACAAAGAAAACATGTTTCACATTTCCTTCTAAAGGTAACACATGAGGCAGACTTTGTTTATTGTCGGAATTGTTTTCAGGAACATCCTGGAGACACATATCATATATGGTTTTAATTCTTTTTTATCCAGTATTGTCTGAAGTCTAAATTGATTTTTCACTTTTGATATTACACCATCAATACCGTGTGTGAGCACCTAGTGATATGGACCCCACCCAAGCTGTGATGGAGAATCTTTAACTTGATTTATATAATTTTCTGAAATGTTCAGGCTTTCTTGCTGTTGCTACTTGAGAAGTATAGAAAACACAATGGCTCCTTTTCCAAGATGTTTGCATTCGAGTGGTTCAAATGATTGGCTGAGTC
Source organism: Mastomys coucha (assembly GCF_008632895.1). Classification (NCBI taxonomy): domain Eukaryota; kingdom Metazoa; phylum Chordata; class Mammalia; order Rodentia; family Muridae; genus Mastomys; species Mastomys coucha. The sequence continues at coordinate 104,836,792 of NW_022196912.1, forward strand.
ATGTGACTTTCCTGTTTCACTGTAACTGGAAGTTCAGTGTGCATGTGGTTGGAGCACAGAGAGGTAAAATAATTATTGCTAATGGGCATTGATAGGAGGAGCCACAGATGAAAGTGCTGAAATCAAATGATGACTGGGATTTCAATCAACATTTAGTATGTGGAAGAAAAAGAGGTCTACACAGCTGACATGAGAGTGTAGTTAAGTACAGTGAGAAAGAAGGAAAGATAAGAATTAACTCCTGGGCACCTTGATTTCCTTAATATGTTTCATTGAAAGGCTTTTCAACTGAGGAGTCATGAGCCTACAGGAATGTCTTAAAGTCATACATCCAGTAAGCAATGAAATCAGAACTTTAATCAGCAGTATTCCAACATACATGTTTTCTATGACACATTGCCAGAGGTATAAAAAAGATAATTACAGAAAAGAATATAGTGAAATAAAAAGAAGGTGGAAAAACAAACAAACCATGCATTGTCTTCTTTAGGAGACAATAAAAGTGTCAACATAGTTTTCCTTTTCATTAAAATGGGTGTGCTAAACATTAGAAATGTCATCACAAACTGCCTTTTTCTTCAGGGTGGCTAGGATTTGCTTGTATGAGATCACTAATAGTTTAAAAACAACCATCAATAACTGACAAAAAGTTACCAAAATTGTAATTTGAAGTTAATCAGATAAAAAGTTACAGGTTAGCTAGAAAATGGTGCATGGTGAAATGGAAAGGAAGCTGTAGATGGGAGGAGAAGCTGGTCATTATGACCACACCATGTGTCCAAGTGTACCTTCCTTAGGAAACTGTAAGCTGTCTGTTTGAGATGGAGATATATCTTTTCCATGCTGATCTTCAATTAAGCTGAACTTCTGAACTCTCTATTCTAACCTATTCCATAAGTACCTGCAAAGATCCATTCTTGAAGCATCAACAGAAATGTCTATCCTCAAGCTCTATTAATCCTTGTAGTTGTGGTTCACATCTCACTCAATTTATCTCTTTAAGGAATATTTGTATCTCTCTGGCTTAGTTTATTTGTTTGATTGTTTTATGTTTATATATATATATATATATATATATATATATATCCTCAAACTTATCTTAGGTTCTTGAGTGCCAAGATTATACTTGTATTCCACTATGCTTGGCTATGATGCTATTTATTGATAGTGCAGTCTTTCTTAGTAGACAGAGCATTACTTATTTTCCTTGCTTGTATAATCAAATAACTGGGAAACATAACTTAAGAGAGGACAGGTTCATTGTCCTTGTAGTTGAGTATATAATTAATCACAACTGTAGAGGGATTATCGCATGAGTTTTTAGCTACTCTGCTGTATGTTCCTGGTGGGTCATGTTTCCAGCCACCTGCCCAGGAAATCTATGGATCCATGAATGAAAGACATACACACATTAGCTTATGTTTAATATGTCATCTAGCTCAATGGCTGGGCACTTCTAATCCTCTGCCTGTTACCTTAGGTCTAATCATGGAAGTGGTCATTGGCCACTTACCCCAAATTATATATGGATGGTTGGCTTTATCTCCTGAAGCTCCTATATCCATCCATATCTCTCCCTCTAGTCATGGTGATTCTTTTCTCCTCTCCTCTTAGTCCTAGACCACTTAACTCTAAGGGTCTCGTTCCAACCATTAGGCACTAGCATCTTTATCAATCCAAAACCAATTGAGGACAAGGACCTTAAGAGTTTGGATGTGCAGATTCCCAACTGAATCAAAGCATTTGAACCAATCTCCAACACCTCACTTTTTCTGGCAAAAATTAAAAAAAAAAATCCTATTCTCTCAGACATAAATTGAGTACAACCACAACAATTATGTAAGTCACAGATTATGATATACAATTAACATCCAGTCGATTGTGGTTGTCAATTAAAGTACACTACCATCTTAAAGAGTTTATAATTCTATGCCTGAATTATGTTTTGATTTTAGCCTGTTACACCATCTGAAAAACATACTTTCAACTCTATATCATGTCTTTCAATGCTAAACAACATAAGTTTGCTTATGAGACTATATCTAGTCTTCAACCCCGTCAGAAATCCAAGAATAAATTAATTACCTGAATATATAGGAAGCATAAAAATAGCTTCCAAAACTTAACACATTGTACAAATAGCTGACTACCTGGACAGTCCCCTAATTTCTTATAATGTTGGAGCATCTGTTTTCAGCCTTTTGGGCCAGAGCTACCTGGCAGTCCAAGAAACTAAGTAGGAATATGAAGGACTAGCTTACCCTGCACTGGCAGAGCTTAGGAGTCAACCTTCAAGCACTGTGTTTCCCTTCCTGGACACTATTTTTTGTCTGTAGGTGTATAGGGCAAATTTTGCCCCATAGCTACCCTGTCATGATAAGCAACCTCACCTGGAGGTAAAGATGCTTAATTCTTCTTTGAATGAGAATGGAGAAACTTTCAGAAGCAAACATGTCTCATTGTCAAAGGATCCTTAATTATAAAATAACATTAAATGTCACATTTTGTGGATTTCTGATGTTTTTGAAGACTATCTGGCTATGTAACATATATTTGAACTGTTAAACCTTAGCTACCTTTAGCCATTTCTATTTGAATAAATTAAAAGCACTTTATCATAAAATTAGAATCTAACCTAACCTTGAGTTTACTATCTAGCCCTTAACTCGTGTTACTTAATCATCCTAAACAGTTTGTAACAGCAGCTACTAGAAGGGCTGTTAGAAGAAGCTTTGTATTCTTAAATGAGTTGCATAGGCACAATGCCTATCTAAGAGTAACAATATTAATTCCTAATTTTGCATCAATATGCAGATTTGTACCAATAAAAACCTTAATTATATATCAATATATAAATTCTGTACCAATGTAAGAAATTGTAACTTCAATTTTGCATCAATTACAAAGATTTCAATTAATGTAAGATTATGGCTACACAATGCTTTGCTCAAGAATAAAATTTAGTAATCCATCCCATCTATTTCCTCCCTGTTCAAAAGTATTGACATTTCCAAATTATCCCTTAAAAATACAACCTATCTATAATTTGTAACATAACCATAATCAGACACCTAAACACAGAGGATTGGGCAACGACTCTCCATGGCTACTTCTTGCCTAATAGGGGCAACAGAAATTCTTTAAAGGGGTGGGGATGGATAGGAAAATTAGAAAAACTTGATAAACTTAAGAAAGCTACTTTAGCATCTGCTATTCAATCTTCTGTAGAAGACTAGGGGCTTGAGTGAAGTTCTAACTGGAGCCAACGGAAAGATTGGATGAGGTAAGATCATCTGGAATCAGTAGCAATTTTGAAGTTCTTCTGGAAGCAAGTCTCTGGACAGCATCAGTTCATGGTCTCTGAGGATGAATCTTGCCAAAGTTGTACACTCTGAATCTTACAATCAAAATTTTAGTGCCATTAAGATATTTGTATGGATTATGCAGGGTACACAGATCAGCTAAGGATGAAATTTTGCTCCTTGTTTGAGCAGATGAAAAGACAACTGTCTTTGATATAAGTCAATTTATCAATAACCAATAAAACTTCATTCATGCCATATGAAGGAGGGCATGAAGAATCTTAAGGATTCCATAACCAAAAAAATTTAATGTCTCATTTTAGCTGAAATTTTGGCTAGAGACATTTTATGTCTAAGCCAGTTACCTAGCTGTTCCCATAACAAGAAATCAGCAGATCAAGTTACCGTCTTGTTTGATTTTCTCAAATTTTTGAGACTTTCAGGAGCTCTTCCTCTGTCATATCTAACCTATATCACTCTGGGAGAGGTCCAAAGCCTTTTCTCCATTTCTGTCAACACAAATGCAGAGCCCCTCTCCCAAAATAACATGTCCTTGGTCCAGTAACTGAAAAGCATTAAAGGAATTGCTTGACCTCTCTCCCAGAAGAATTTTAATATAACTACCAAACTCATAACCATACATTTTGATAATTAAAACAATTCAAAGCAACTAAAGCAATCAAAAAATATTAACCGTTGAGACTGATTCTTCACTATCTCCTGCTTTTTGACCTATAATTTAAGGATAGAAAGCCTCAATAATTGTACATCTTTGTATTTAACTTTAATTAAATTCCCTTCTACTTACTGTATAAGCCTATTTCCAGGCTCAATTTCTGTCATGCATAGCAAAGAAATCCCATAAATCCCATGCATACCCATTTGAGAATTTGCCCTGGCAAGACATTTAAATTTCTTTATAGCATTTTTTCATTTACTCTCCCTTCCTTTTCCCTTTTGTGGAGCTTAATCTCTTTGAACATTTAAGAACATTTAAACAATTACAACTACACACTCTTCTAGCCTTAAACACAATTAAATCAAATTTATAAATCTCTATCCTTTTGCTGGCTGGAGAAAGACAGCTTTTCTTGTCTCATTGCCACCCACCTAGCACCTGGTCTGGGAACCAGCCAGCCTCTTTGCACAGCAGGGGTTTCCAGCATCTCTGAGCTGAAGCTTTCTCTGGCAGTGGCTGAATTCCTGTGTTCCAGTTCTGCATGAGGGAACCACTCACTGAGAAACCAGTTCTCCCTGCCTCCTAAACTATATCATTGCTGTGTGTATCCATCCAATAATTCCTAAAAAAAATTTTTTTAATAATGGGTTCTCGCCTACCATGTTGCATGCCATATGTTGCATGGAGTTTTAGCTACTCTGCTTTATGCTTCAGCTGGGTCATATTTCCAACCACCCACCCAGGGAATCTTTGGATCCATGAATGAAAGACACACACTCATTAGTCTATTTTTAATATGCCACCTAGCTCAATAACTGGGCACTTCTAATCCTCCTCCTACTACTACCCTAGGCCCAATTAGGGAAGTGGCCAGTGGCCACTTACCCCAAATCGCACATGAATGATTGGCTTTATCTCCTGCAGTTATGTTTATCTGTATTTCTCCCCCTAGTCAGGATGATTCCTCTCTCCTCTCCCCCCAACCCCTTAGTCCTAGCCTGTGCAACTTTAAGGGTCCTTCTCTGTCTTCTTTTGCCTGGCCATTGGCCCCTGGCATCATTATTGATCAATCAAAAACCAATTGGCGACAAGGACTTGTAGCGTTTGGACATGCAGATTCTCCATTGAATGAAAGCATTAGAACCAATCTCTAACAAGGGGTGGCAACAGCTGCATGATACAGTTGATCACATTAAACTTGTAATTAGGAAGGGGACTGAGGGAGGTAATTGGGGGATTGGCCCACAGAAGATAGGATAAAAATCTAGCACTTTATGTCACTGATTATTCCCAATATAAGAGAAATGAGATAACTTAGAGGAAACAGTTCTTAGTCAATTTTATGCTTATAGTGTGAGCTTGTCTAAAACGCTGTGTGTGGGGACTCACCTATGCTTGTCATGTAGGAACGAAATTATGTTAGCCTGTTGCCAGTATTGCTAATTGTTATTGTCCCTGCCAATTAATATATATGAAAATGGTGAGTTTGGCTTAAAAGGTCAACTTACAAACAGACACACACACACATGCACACACACACACACACACACACACACACACACACACACACAAAGAGAGAGAAATATAGAAATTGAATTAAATGTCTAAATAAGTGATTGAGATATCCTATTTGAAGCACCCAGAACTCCTTCAGATATCATTTTCAATATGAACCAAAATGTACAGACCCAAACTGACATAATCACAGAGTACACAGTGAAGTGGGGAATTAAAACTCTTTCTCACTGGGCAGCAGTGGCACATGCCTTTAATCCCAGAACTTGGGAGGCAGACGCAGATGGATTCCTGAGTTCGAGGCCAACCTGGTCTACAGAGTAAGTTCCAGGACAGCAGAGCTACACAGAGAAGTCCTGTCTCAAAAAACAAAAACAAAAACAAAAAATACAACCAAACAATAAAAAAAAAAACTCTTCCTCACAGAATTAGACTACAAAGATGACAAAATTATATGTATAGTTAATTTGAATAAGATTAATATAACACACATTTTAATATAATTCTCCATATAATAAAATTATTTTAAGTACTTATGGACTATTTGTGAAAATAACCAGAAATAAAGTGTAATATTATGGATTGTTTTCTCTGAGTACAATTTGATTATTTAATAAGAAATATGACATCTTCCTGAAACAAATATGTAGAGCTTAATAATTTTTTTAGTACACTCAGAGAGCCTACCAACTTGAACATCAACTGCAAGCTAAGCTCACACAATACTCTCTCTACCCATTGCCCTCCCTTCTACCAGTGTGTGTAATTAATAAACCTGACAATTGTGAGACCAGGCTTCAGTTATGGTTCATATTACAACACAAGCTTCAGAAATCAAAGGGCTGTGTTGAAACATTGAGAAATAGTGCATTTGTTAATTTTTTGAATCAAAGGTTTTTTGTTTTTTTTTTTAAAGAAACAAGATTGCTTCTGAGAAATGTGGTAAAAATAAAAGAGCCCTTTGTATATTAATAAAAATACAATAAAAGATTTGTATTGCAGTTTCAATATTTTGGAAAATGAATGCTTTAAATTGCATATTGTGGTCCATTTCAATATTTAGCATTGCAATAGGAGTTTTTAACAGTGAGTTTCAGGGATTACTTTTCTCTTCCTCTTCTTAACCACATTTGGCTAATAGTTGCATTATGCCCTCAGAATACTTTAAGTTTCCAAACTCCTAGTCAACAAAACATTTAATGCATTTAATGTTCTTTTGTTGTTGTTGCTATTACTGTTATTATTACTATTATTATTACTATTATCATCATTAATTATTTCTAAAAATGTTGCTTTGATGATACTGGTAAAAAATTTATGAAGGTCCTTTCTGGATTCTATTTTGTTGGAAAGTAAGTTTTAGAGAGAGTTTATCAATAAGAAGATCAGCCAAGTACCTGTATCTGAAAACATCCCAGTTGCTTTGAGCTTAGAGATCATGGCATAACTTTGAATAAACAAGTTTCAAGTACAGCATCCTAAAATGTCTTGACTTTCTCAAGCTGTATACTCAGAAGAGTGAACCACGATGCATCTTTAATTTGACAAAGAAAAAAGCAGAGCTTATGCACTCTGTAAGTAAAGAAAAACCTAGTTGAGGTACTCGTGAGTTTAAAGGAGTGATAATATATTTACCTCATTCTTTCAGATTCACTAGGCAGGAAAGAAACTTTCAGTGATTAAGAGTAAAAGTAATGGGAGAGTCAAAATGAGTATCCATGCAGGTTTTTCAGGTTAGTATCCATATAAAACATAATGAGTATGTGAAAATCTACTTCACTGTTTCCAATTTTCTTTACTAATTGGTAAATATATAAATGAGAAAAATCACAATTTTGAGTGTTTAATTGTTTCATGTCAAGTACAGAGGAGAAAAATGCTAAAAATTTCTCCTAAGATTCAGGAAGGAAGATGGATAATATCAACTTGTAAAATCAAAAAAGTTGAAAACCTAATATGTAACAACATAACATTAAGAGTAAGACATAAGGTCTGGTTAGATAGCTTAATGGCTAGTGTTTGCTCTAGAAGCATGAGGCATGAAGAGCCAGGTTTGGAATCCCAAACCCATAATTAAATGCCAGACATGTCCACATGCACCTGTAATTCCAGCACCATGTGATGTGAGAAGGTAGGCTGACCACAAGGGCTTACTAACCAATGACAAAGAGATCTTGTCTCAAAAACTACAGTGGAGAGTGATGGAGGAAAGGATTCAAAGTGAACTCTGTCCTCCACAGATATACTCGAGTGCACCCACACAAACACATATTTGCACAGCAGCAAAATATGAGAGAAAAGTCTACAGTAAGCACAGCAGAGAATTACTTCAACACAGTTACCTAATGATTAATTTTGGGGGCTACTTCTTAAATTGGTTTGTTGTTTGTTTGTTTGGTTGGTTTTGGTTTTGTTTTGACATTCAAAGTTAGCTCATTTAGTCAACTGAAGAATTTTGGGCAGTTATGCTCTTCCCAAGTTAATTTCTCAAAGAAATTACTTCTTTCTAAATTTCTTTACTGACTCTAAGAAATTCATCCTAGACCAACTTCCACTTACAGAATTCCTACCGAGTAGTGTATTTTATACAGACCATGGGAAAATTAAAGAGTTCAAATAAAATTTATCAAAAAGTCCACTGAAATATGCCTATAGAAGTAATTCCATTGAAATATTACTTTATTAACTGCTTTCTACATTATGTATTTTTAATCTAAACATTTAAGCATTTTTCTTTGTTTTGTATCAAGGTTTTTTTAAGGAGGTATAAATGTGAAAATACAGATTGCTGAAATGTAACCAATGAGAGCAGAAACTCTTGAAGATAATACAGACATTCCTAAAAGGCCTTTATAACTTGAAAGTCATTTTAATATTGTAATTTAAATTAGAATTTTGAAAGAAAAAATAAAGAGGAAATATTATATGTAAATACAAAGGTAACTGCCCTTATCAAAGTTGTAACTAGTAAAATAGATGGAACACAATGACTCTGGGATGGGAACGCAGGTTTGGGAAGTGATAAAACTGGGGTTTAAAATAAAGAAAGGATCATAAATATATATGGAGTTTATCGTTCTCTGAAAGTAGAACCTGAGTATGGAATTAGACATGAATAATCCAAGAAAGAAAGACTCAGAAATGAAATGAGGAACATAGAATATCAGGACACTTTATGCAACTGGGGTTCATCCTTTTTAGAATCTCCAGATTCTCCTCAATATCTTCTGAAATGCTGGAGGCTAAAACACTTACGTGTGAAGTCTGAGCCTTATTGGATGAGCATTACCCCCCTACGCCTGGTGGAAAAATTCTATCTGCTTTCGCTACGCATTTTCATTGAAAGTCAACAAAAAGGCACATGCTGGTTTTTTTTTTTAAAGGTTTATATCAGCATGAGCTGAAGAAAAGACCATCACAGCACCAAAAGGGTTTTTGGCCACAGAAGACCTTCTTTATCAAGATGTAGAACATGTTTTGGTCAGGTAAAATGTGTTTTATCATGCAGGCTGATTATATATATATATATATATATATATATATATATAGCCATCAGTTCTATTCCTTTTGAGAGCCATGACTAATGTGTGGGCTTTCTCAGCTGGAGTGAATTACATTATCAGCATTCCTGGCTTTCTAGTTTGCATATAGTACATTGTGAGGTTTCCCGAGATTTCAAGTCATGTGTTCCAATTCTCATAATAAAATTATATATAATGTTTTAAATAATATATATGTATCTGCATCATATTAATTTTATTTCCCTAAAGAACACCGGATTAAAGATCAACAGAGCTGACAAACCTTCTGGTGTACAAGTCAAAAAAAGAACAAAGACATGTGTTAACAAAACCAACATGAAAGAGGCAGCATTGCTACCAACCCTACAGTTATTAACAAGATTTTAAAAAGAATGCCGGGAAGCTAGTTATCTGAGATAAACATAGACAAAAGTTAGAGTCCTAAAAAGATAAGACAACTACTACTGAAGCAATGAAAGCCAGAAAAGTCTAAATAAGCACAAAACAATAACAAAAGGAAATTAATTAGCAGCTTGAACTTCCATTGGGCCCAGAAGACAGCCTAGTGGTAAAATCAGTGAAAGTGCTTGCCACATAAACCTGATGATCTGAGTTCTCTCTTTGGAACTTCAAGTAGAAGAAGAGAACAATTCCCCAAAGTTTTTGTCTGGACTTAACATATGTACATCTGCAATCTTATACACACATACAATTGAAAAGAACAAACAAGACAACAACAAAAATTTCCCACAAAGAAAAACTCATATCCAGGTAGCTTCGGTGATATAGAAAAAGTGTTTTAGAAATACATAGTTCTAGCCGGGTGGTGGTGGCGCACGCCTTTAATCCCAGCACTTGGGAGGCAGAGGCA
>NW_022196912.1:104846689-104882203 GCF_008632895.1 Mastomys coucha
AAAAAAAAATACATAGTTCTAAAAATAAAGAAAGTACAATTTCAAACTCTAAATATTTTGATAATACCAATGCCTGCAAAAACTCCAACAAAATGAATTAATATTCCTTTATGAGAAAAAAATTAAAATGTCCTTTAAAATTAGTAAATTGAGTCCAATAACATTATTCTACGTAATGAGGTAGGATATACGTTCATACAAAAGTTTAGTTTAGCTTCAAAAATCAATATTAATAGCATAAAAAGAATCATCTCTAAAGAGGCCAAAATGTATATGACAAATTTCAACTAACTTCATGATAAATGTCCTCAACAAATTAACAATAGAATAGAATGTTCTTAACCTAATAAATACCTTAGGGATTCTGGAATATCCAACTGCAGCCAGACAAGGAAAAACTTGTTTGGATGAAGGAAATGCTCTAAATCTATGCTGTTATGGCTGCACTTTTTAATCATAGACAAAAGCTTATGGAACTGCCTACTTTAACTATTTGCTTTATTGTTATGCCAATTTAACTTTATAAAACTGTAAAATATATAACCAGCATGATGCAAGTGAAGGTGGGGATGTTGGTTAAAACAAATTTAATATTATATTGGTAATTTACTAATATCTTGGTAATTGTTATAGCCAATTCTTTCTATTTGTATATGTTTAAAAATATAATAAAATTTGTATTTATGCAACCTGATAAGATGGAACAAACAATACTAAATTTAGGAGAGAACCAAAACACCTATTTAGTTACTCTCACAATCTTTCTCCATCTCCTTTAAGACATGCACTTCCTGAAACTTCTGAGTTCTTTCAGATATTCCCTTGGGTGGTTATGGCATTTGATCATGACATTTAAGAACAAGAATCTGGGTTACAGAGATGAAGTTCATAATCCAAGGTGACCAAAATGGAAAGGGGTGAAGCTGAGGACAAAGTTTGGATTTCCAGTGTTCTGTCAATTATGCTGTAATGCCCTTTAGGTGCCAAACCCTGGTCAAGATTGGACCCAAGCCAAATTACGCAGTAGGTGAAAATTCTCTGTATCATTGCCCCAGTCCTTAGTTGCCCTCATGGGAGATCTTTGACCTCTTTGACATTTTAGTCCAGTTTTATATCATTGCCCCTTGTTTTAGTCAGGGTTTCTATTCCTGCACAAACATCATGACCAAGAAGCAAGTTGGGGAGGAAAGGGTTTATTTAGCTTACTTCCACATTGCTGTTGATCACCAGAGGAAGTCAGGACTGGAACTCAAGCAAGTCAGGAAGCAGGAGCTGACAAAGAGGCCATGAAGAGATGTTCTTTACTGGCTTGCTTCCCCTGGCTTGCTCAGCTTGCTCTCGTATAGAACCCAAGACTTCCAGCCCAGGAATGGTACCACCCACAATGAGCCTTCCCACCTTGATCACTAATTGAGAAAATGCCCCACAGCTGGATCTCATGGAGGCACTTCCTCAACTGAAACTCCCTTCTCTGTGATAACTCCAGCCTGTGTTAAGTTGACACACAAAACCAGCCAGTACACCCCTCAAACACACATACAAATTTTAAGTACACTTTCAGTGGCAAACTTCCCTCAATTAACCCTGTACTTTATTTCCCTTTCATTGTACCTTCCCTAGATGATTAGTACCTTCACTCTAAAATCTGGTTTAAAATAGCTTTAGAAGTTTCTTTTCTATTTATGTCTGTTTTTCTATTTGTGCACATGTTTGCTTATATCTGTGTGAGTGTAAGTAGGCATGTTTATGACTTCCTGTAAAATATAGAATAGAGTATTGAGGCCCTACAAACTGGAGTTACAGATATTCTTGAGCCACCTAATATGGATGTTGAGATTAGTGATTGGGAAACAAGTGCTCTTAATTGCTGAGCCATCTCTCTGGTCCTTTGGTTATAAATATTTAATAAAATATTTGCTCTAAAGGGTTACTAGATTAATATTAATTTTATAAGGGACATTTACCATTTGGAATAGAAAGTAAAAAAGGACCGGATACCCTTCTGATAAAGCTTTAAGGCTGTAGAATGTTGATAGGCAGAAGAGGTTGAAAGAAGGGACCTTTTATAAAAGCTTTTCATAATAAATTCAGTGCAATACAATTGTCCAAGTTTTTGAACCAAGATATAAATACTGAGAAAGGTAAATAATCTCCAGGGACAATAAGTCAAATTTCCATTTTTTTTTCATGGGCCAAATTAATTCTTCATTGAATAGTAAAGAAAGAAGCATTATAGTGGGTCAGATATAAATGCTTAATCAGGCAACAATGGCGTAAGGTGTGAGTTTGTCTATCCAGAAAATTTTCTATCTTATAATGTGAGAACCAAAGGCCATTCTTACATTCCACTGTGTCTTGGAGAATAAGAACAGTTTTGTCACTTGTTGTTTTTGCAAAGGAACTGAGTTAGATTCTCAGCACCCACAGGATGGCTCATGATTATCTGTAACTCCTTTTTTAGTTCTGACTTCTCTTTCAGACCATTGCAGGAACTAGATATGCACATGGTATACATAGTGTACATACATATACACAAACACAATATGTAATACATAATACATACATACATACATACATTCAGTCAAAACATGTATACACATAAATAAAGTAATAACTATAGTACTGTGTATTTGAGTTGAAGTGAATATTTTTCCATAGAAATCTCTCCACCAGTGCTAGTTGAATCTGTTATTTAAATGTTTTTTAAACATTTAACTGGCATCATTGTGTAGCATATACATAGATGTTCAGAGTATTAATATTATAAAAGGTAAATTATATAAATGGTTGGAATATGTAGGTCTTAAGAAAAGCTAGTAGGGAAAACCAGTCAACAATAATGCATCCATGGAACATTTGAAGATTACCAGAGAGTTCAGTTTCCTGGAGAAAAGTGAATGCGGTAGGTTTGATAGATAAGACTTGTAAGATATGCTCTAATAGACCAGGAAAGCTTTGTGTAGGCTGCTGGAGGAGAAAAACCGTCAGTCTTACCCAGTTGTAAGTCCTGCAAGCTTCAGTAACAGCTTAAATGTCAAACTATGATCATGAGCACAATGCTAATATGAATGTTACACTTGTAACGAGCTGATTTCAAAATAGATTTAAGATCTGTTTCACAGGAAGAAATGCATGGTAGGTACTGTACATTTGACTAAGGACACAGTTTCAGTAAGCTCATAGCCCTTGAGGATTTGAACCCACTACTATTATCTTGTTAAATTGACGTAGTACAAAATTTATCTTTAAATTCCTATTTCTATACCAATAAATTCATGCAGTTCTCAGTCCACATCAGGGAAATTTTATGAAGTTAACAGTGGTCAGTGCAGAAACTCACAACTGGTCAAAGTACAGAAAATTAGCATCTGTAGAGTGCTCAGCAATAAACAGGGTTAATCATGTTGTATCATAAGATTGCACATTATAAAAAATGTGTGAGATTTAGATGTTTAAGAGGACTGAAGTTTCTTCAAGACATGATAGCACCATTTTTCTCATGAACTCACAGCTGCTATGGTTACTTGCACAAAACTGGTACAATATTAAGCCAGTCAACATTGTAGCATACCTAGGGGAGGGACGTACAGTCTGCTTCACCTTTAGCTGAAAATTATTGATAATTGATGGCTTCAGGGGGAAGGAGATTCAGTTTTCTTTAGACATGTGGCCTCCTTATAGGTTAATATCTAGTAAATGTGCCAACACACCCATGAGTATATGAGAAGCACATAGTGGGATTAATATCGTTTTATTTTCAAGAGGACATGAAGTTGGAAGAAAATAGATATGGATCTAAGAGGAGACAAGAATAGCAGTTTAAGTATGAAGATCTTAAAGAATTAATAAAATAGTATAGTAACAAAATAATGCTAGAAGATAGAGCATAGGATCTACCTCTGCACTAGATGCTGTAAGAGCCACTTTTGACATTGAGCAGAAGAATGGTAATGACCTTGTTCACATTTTACACACAGTTGCTGAGTTTAGATTTAAAAAGTTGTATAAATGAGCAGAGAACAGTTGTAAAAATGAGTAGAGATTAGTTATAATATCATTAGAAGAAACTAGGTAAGAAAAAAAGACCAAGAAAATCCTTACAGTATATCCCTAAATATAGAAAGATTTACTTCCATGGGGTGACAAGTCTTTCTCCTTCCCCAAACTGTGAATTTAGCATTCTTGAGCATACAATATGCTGAAAGAATTGTAATGAATGAATGAATTAATAAATAAATGAATGGATGGTGAGGGATTAGAACCAATTTAAATTATAAAGCACTAAAAGACAGCATGTCTAGAATAAACATTATCCATATCTGCAAACATTTAATTACTCTAAAGAACAGTTATATTTATCTATGTGCTCAGAGGCCACTGGCAATTTTTCATTAGCAAATATCTGAAATAGATTTTTCTGATAGACCAAGGTTTTCTGTCTAAGAGTTGCTTCCAAAAAAAGGTATGAAATGAACTCTCCTTCCTTAAATAGTTGTTATTAGTAAAATGCTTGCAAACAACATACAGTTTTGAGTTAATATTCTCTAAACATGGCCTGTGGTTAACAGACCAGTGCAATGGTCTTCTAAGTCTTCTATACCCAGTTTTCCTTGCTTTTCTCAACTTCCTACACCACTTGATCCTTCTATGTCTCCAAAGTTCATACTAGTATCTGTCTCACAATGCTAATTAGATGCTTTTCACTTATGTTAATGTATACTCTTCTCTTCTTTGATGTTCAGTGATGTTACACCATGGCTCTATCTCTTTCTGTGCCTAGACAAGTACCTTACATAGAGTGAAGCCCCAATTAATATTTATTGACCTTAATATCCAAGAAAACAGTCTGTCAGCCAATTATTCGCACCAAAGCCTATTAAGGCAAGATGGGTCCTCAGGATTCTTGCCTAGACCATGCCATGTGATCACTGTAAGGCTATCTATAAAGCAGAAAAATGCTAAGAGGAATGTCAACTGCAACTCCACACTTCATGAAGGATGCTGCCAGGACTTTAAATAACAACTTCATGGAGAATTCATCCAGTACCATCTGGAGCACAGCCAGAGGCTTGAACCTCCTTGACTCCTAGAGCCAAAAGTCTAGAGCCTTGGCTGAATGGAGACTTTAGTTAATGATGACTGCAATCAAAATAGTTGAAAGATACAGCTTTTGATCTATCATAGAAAGGAAATTAGATCCTGTATACATCATGCTTACTTTACTCAACTGAAAATTTGTTAGAAGGTACTGTGCATAAAACCCTGAAAAATACAAGTAGATGAAAAAGTCCCATATTTTCTCAATGAACTTTTCTATAGCACAGCAAAGGGATAGGAAAAAAAAAAAGAAAATGTGAAGATGACCATGTCTCCAATAAGAAAGAAAGACATCATTACCCCCTTCATAGATGGTGTCTGCCATCTTGGATGAATTATTCTATACTTTTTAACTTTAGTAACTCCCTGGGGGATATCTCTGTCAGGATTGCTGGAGAGTTTCACTACTTAGTAATCATAGAAATTCCTATATTATTCAATACATTTTAATTACTAAATTTTTAATTAAATTCATGTGTTGCAATATAATTTGCAAGCTATTGTTTTGAAGAAGGAAAGTTAATATCACAATAAATTAATAAATAACTATAATTGAAATCATTAATTCAGAAACTCATCAAATGTATTTATTATGGGCCAACTAAGAGCAATTAATTTTGGTTATGTACACTGTTAATTCTTAAGGGGTGGTTATGTTTTCCCTCTGAGAACACTTAACAGTATCTGCAGATTTTCTTGGCTGCCTATACATTCTGAGGAATGACACTTTCTCCTGGAAGATCTTGCTTGGTACCTTCCTTAACCAACATTGTGCTCTTTGTACTTAATGAACTCATAGCAGCAGTGGTTCCCTGCATAGGACCTGGACAAGACCAAACCTATCAACTTCCTATCACATGGAGGGTGGAGGAGCTTACCAGACTATATTCCTGACTAAGGAACATTAATTGGGTTCAGTGGGTTATAAACAACAGTAACAATAACAACAACCATAACAAAACCATGAAGTTAGAAGGGGACTCAGGGAGGTAGTTTTGGAAGAAGTTGTAGGGAGAGAGTGGGGGGTGGAATACAATCAAAATATATTATATACATATATTTATTTATTCTTAAAGAATAGATAAATACTCTATTTAAAAATAATAAAGACTCATCTGGAAAACATAAAGAAAGAAATTAAGATATTGTAGACCAGAGGGATTTTAATAAAAAGAGTGGAACTGTGGATTGGGAGATGTGTGACAAGAGTCCCTAGCCCTGCTCTCAAGATGACCAGAGGTATGAAGAAAGGGATTGTCAAAGTAGATATCTTAGTCAGTGTTCTGTTGCTGTGAAGAGGCGCCATAACCACTTCTGCAAGGACAGGTATGTTTGACTTTAAAATGCTTATTCTTTTAGAAAATTAGTTGCTTTTTATGCAGCGACACAAAGTTCTTAATGTTTCTTTGGCAATGGAATATAATGGAATTTTACAATTATATAAAAATGTTACCTTTGCCTAAGAAGCATCATCTACCCGGGTGTACAGTAGTTGCCTGACAAAATCCTCTACCATCCAGGACCTAATTGTCGAAATATGCTACCTCATATTGTAAGATCTCCAAAAAACAAACAAACAAACAAACAAACAAAGAGAAAGATACACACACAAATACACACACACACACACACAACACACACAACTTTCTGTGGCTCAAAACACAGTAGCACAACCTATCTGCAGACAACTTGAAATAATTGCCAAAGAATTAATGAATGATAAGAAAAACCGTTTCAGTGATGAAAAAGTACTTAGCAGTTCCATTTATCTTGCTTTAATTCAACTCTAAGCAAGGAATCACAAGCATTTGCTACTCTACATACATTTATGCTTTTTGAAGGACTTGGTTTTGTTCTAATAGTAGTTAAACCCAAACTGCTCTTCCTCATCAACATTCCCTCGCTGTTTTGCATGTAGATTCCAGAGTCTCCTTTCTCTTTACCATGTACAGGTTTCTCTTGTTTCTCAAGTTTATCTTCTTTTAATTTAAGTTTATTATGAAATTCTCTGTCGACTTCCTCTTTGTTAGATTGTGCATTTGCACTTTCAAAGTCAAAGTCTATCTCAACTTTCACTGGACCATCTTGATTGATATCAGATCTTCACCTGCTACATCCATGACCATCCACATCCTATCTTGGAGCCGAAGGAATCCCTGGAACGAGTTGACTCTTGGTGTCATTTCTGAGTTGCCTGTTTTCTGGTCTGACTTTAGGACTTTGTGTGCTTGAGCCTCTCTGTGCTCTTGGTTCTCTGTGCTTTTGGTTCTACTGCTTTCTGGTGGGTAGCGAGCAAAGGCCTGGCTGGAGAAGGAAGGGCTCCTTCTCCCAACGGGTACTGGAGCAGGTAAGTGGGCCAAGATGGTCTAGACTGCTTGTACCATGGTTGATTTTTTTCTAAAGGTCTGAGGACTTGATCGATCTTGGGTTTTACATATCTTGTGTTCTGTGAAGGCAGAACCAAATGCATTGCTCTGGAATAAGGTACTATTTGATGTTTCTGTTTCAAAAGGATATCAAGGAGCTCCCAGCAACACCAACAGCATCAAAACAATGCCCAGGTGACGTGCTTGGACTGAACTGATTGCATGCTAGCATCCTGCGGAAAGGTCCATAGGAACTCAGTGACTAGAATGAAGAAGATGAACCTAGTGAGACTGGACTGAACAATAGCTGGGCAAAAAATATTGCGGTTTCGGTGGCTCATAGACAGAGGTCTTTAATATCAGTCCCCTGGGATATAATATATTCAAAGACTTCATCTGGAGGCAGTTTTGTGTGATCTGTTGGTCTATCTGCTCTACTGAAGGATCGAACTTTGGCGAAGGCTACCATGGAGTTCTTGATGTCAATGGTGTAGAAAATGCCTTCATGGCAAGGCGGATTTACACCTTGAAGATGAGGCTGATCTTGCTGTCAGTGTTTCCGCTCTTGGCACCACCTTTGCCTGCCACCTGCACTCAGGCAGATCCCTTGCTGAGACTGCTGCTCTACACACCCACCAGCTCAGTCCATCTATACCACACAGCAGCCACTGGAGAACCAATGTGGCAGCGGCTGATAACACTCCACTACCCGCCTACAACCTCCAGCTCCCTGTCCTTTTTTTTTTTAATCTTGATGGACTTTTATTTATATGTTGTGGCTTCAAGTTTTGTGTTTTTATGGTATTCCTGGGTCTGTGAACATGAGAGTCTCTACATTTATATGTGTTTCTCATCCTTTTTCTTTAGGTCTTTTCTTGTTTGTTTTGTCCTATTCTGATTTCTCTTGTTATGTTTTATCTTACTTATTTTATTTTTACTTTTAGATGCATATTTGTTTCCTACCAAGAGATAGACATGGTTTGGATCCAGATAGGAGAGAGGTGGGAAAGATATGTGAGGAGTTGGGGAAGAGAAAACCATAGAAGAACTATATTGTATTTTAAAACCTATTTTTAATAAAATTAAAATAAAAAAGTAAAAAAGTAAACTTTATACTTTATAAATCTGTACATGGGCCTTTATTTCAATTTCTTGAATAAGCAAAGTAGAACCAGGAATGACCTGGCCCATCCTCCAACCACTGGTAACAGACGGGTTGGCTAGCACATGCACTGGAATTTACCTGTTTTGGCTCCCTGGCCCAGTGCTGGGGTTCTAGACAGATGCCATCATGCTTTGCTTCTATGCAGATGCCAGGGATCTAGACTCAGGTCCTCATGTTCGCATCCAAGTACTGTACTCACAGAACCATCTCTGTGGTCTTTAAAATACAGTTATTTTTCTTGTTTTTCAATTCTGTAAGTTTTTCCATAATATATAGATATCAGCAGCCTCCCTCCTCACTTTTTAAAGCCCACCCTAAAATGAAATGGTAAAATGGCATCATAGGCAGTATCCTCTGTAATGATGGACTAGCCATTATAATGCTTTCTTCTTGCCTTTTATGACACTATTTTGAAAGAAGGAATATTGACTGTACAGTTGGCTTTCTGTTTTTTGGGGGGAGAAAAGAGCAAATGATCAGTAGTTGGTCCTTTTTTTGCCCCCAAATTTGGCATCTAAGGCAAACCTCTGATGAAGTGCATTTGCATTTGAATTATATCCACCCCCAGAGCCAATCCCAGGTCTCTTCCAAAAGCTTTTATGTGCGTTGTGAGTTCTTGTTCAGCTTGTTCCAATAGTGGGCCTCAATTCAGATAAATGACTTCCAGTTTAACAGAGGGAGTGTACGGTCTGCCAAGAGCAAGCAGAGCCATCGCCTTATGAATATGAAGCCTTCATAAAACGGAAAGCTTCAGCAGTTCATTCCTCAGAGGAGATGCTGACAGCGTGAGATCCCTACAATAATGCTGCAGAGATGGCGTATCCTGTGCCTGTGTGAAAATACATCTATTGATTGTCCTCAAGGTACCATTTTCTTCTAGATCATTGGTTGTGGACAATTTAGAATCAAGCAGAAAGATGTTTTAAAACATAAAACTAAGATGTAGGAGTTTTTTTTTTTTTTAACTTTTTGTAGTATTAAATTATGTGGTAGGTGCAGTGTTTGTAAAGGATACAGCACACACACACACACACACACACACACAGTCCAGTGGTGACTGGTCTCTTCAAGCAATGCTGAAAGCATAATTTATTACTCTCTTTACAGTCATACCTCATTGAGTCAGTGCAGGAGTGCTTTGAAAATTGATCTTTTCCTTAGCTATGCTGAGTTTGTGGGTAACCAGACACATCAAAATAACCATGATTTGCTTTCAAGTCAAGCAAAAGTGACAATATCCTCTCTCTGTGGTGTTAGTCAATGTCTATGTTCTTCCCAAAACACCACTGGACAATGTTGTTCCATTTGGTGAGATACAACGAATATGTTCCAAAAATGATGTGCTCTGCCAAGGAAACCACCGTGAGAGTGGAATTCTTCATTCTCAATGTACAACTGCAGCTGCTGCCTGAACTCATCACTCCTCTCAACAGCATGCAATCTAGTAAATTTTCACGGAAAACCCATCTATAATGCCTCATCCTTTCTGTGCACTGTGGGGTGTATCGTATGTATAGCTAGCTGAGTATCATATGTGTAGCTAGCATTGGATCCTGTGTAGAATCATAAATACCCAGTATGGGGACAGAGATGACCTGTGGGCATAGTCTTACTTTCAAACTCACATAACTGCCTCACTCTTTCCACACCAGTTAGAGCCCTGCCCTTCAACACAGTGACATTTGAAATGAGGTATATTTCAACAAACTTAGGTCAGGAATGAAAGCCAGAGACTTGCTACTCTAGTCACTGCCTGAACTATTAACACACAATTCAAGGGTTTGTGGTATGCAAAGGGATAAGCAGACTGTAAAACAGACCTTTTTTTTACATAAAACTTGAACCATCCTTATAAATTTGACTATATTACCCTCATTTTACAAGTTTAAAAACTGAACCTCAGAGAACAACTCAACAAGGACTCATAGCTGTCAAAAGCAGGAGAGGGTAGAAGGTTGTCTTTACTGAGGCATAGCTCTGTCTAGAAAGTTTTTGCCTTAGTTATAGTCTCAGAATCCACATAAAAAAAAACAGATATGGCAGTGTATTGGTAATCCCAGGACTATGGCAATGCAAACAGGAAGAACCCTTAGGCTTAAGACTAGTGAAAGTGGTAGTAACTATCATAACTTACATGGTCTATTCTATGACAGACACTGAGAGACCCTGTTTAAAGAGATGGGAATATAGATAGATGAGACACACATATATACATACATACATACATACATATATACATACACACATACATATATACATAAATGATATATGAGACAGATACATAGAAACATATGTAGATATATAGATTATATATGAGATAGATACATACATATATATATAAACAATATGTAGATGATAGATATGACATATGAGATAAATAAATGATAGATAATAGATAGATAGAAAGATAGATAGATAGATAGATAGATAGATAGATAGAGGTAGATAGATAGATAGATAGATAGATAGATAGATAGATAGATAGATAGACAGATGTAACTAAAGAAAACAGCTCCTAAAGAATTACTGAAGTTGTCCACTGACAACTTCAAATGCACATGTACAACTTTTTTGTGTCTTATAAAACCTAAACTAATTTAGAAATTGTGCCTTTTCTGATCTTTTCAAGTTCCATTTTCCTCAGATTAGCAAAGCAAAGATTTTCCTGGCATACTGAATTTTATAATCAACACCTTTTGTATTTTTAGGCGTGTCTAAAAATGAACTTGTTCAGGAATATGGGCTGAGTTCAAGTTTATCAGAAAATATACTACACTTATACTGTGTACAAAAGATGTTTTAGAAACAGGGGTGGGGGCTGGACCAGTGGCTGGGATGATGCCAAATAGACCCATATCAAATGATGGAAACACGAAGTTTGAAGAAGCTGAAGTCTTAGACATCTTAAAGGGCCATTAGAATATCTTAGATGCTTTGGCATGATTATAAATATTTACTCATAATGAATTCCTCACAATTCTGGAGAAGACAGTTTTATCCATGCATTCTTTCTCTTTAACCCTCTTTAGTAGTTTCCTTCACACCTTGATTTAACAAAGATGTGATGAATTTTGGTGATATATCACTTACATAATATTTACATTAAAATAAATTCTGGGATAAGGCAATTTTAGAACAAAATATACATCTCAATAATATACATGGGATATGACTCAGTTGGCAGATTGTTTGCCTAGCATGGACCAGTACCAACCACCAGTACCTGTTCCCCCAACACACACAGTGATCATTGTGCAAAACTAACCTGTAATCCCAGCACCCAGACTCAAAGGCAACGGGGTCTGTGGCTTAAAGCTAGAGTAAATTACAGTGAGTTTGTGGTGAACCTGGGCTATAGAAGATCCTGTCTTTAAAAAAAAAAAATCATCTCTAGTAAAAAGTCATACTGGTAAACAGGAACGAGAGCTCTTTTGGGACTCTATATAGCTCTTTCTATTCAAACAAAGCAATATCACACAGATGGACAATTTTCAGCATTTTCTTCTTCCAGAAACTGTCTAAAGATAGTTCTTGGTACACAGAAAGTTACTAACAACCATGTCTGCATCTCCTCTCCAAAGTTTTCAAAGTTCTCAAAGACCCTGTGCATCTTCCCATCACTGGTTCTCTCCTTCTTGCAAAGGATCTAAGCCTTCCTCATCTTCTTATGCTTCACTTATTACGCTATGTACTAGTAATGTTGCTTTTCATCAATCCATGCTATCAGATACTACTGAAGAAACAGATATGAAGGTATGTCGTGGTGGCACATGCCTTTAATTCTAGTACTCAGGAGGCAGAGACAGGTAGATCTCTAAGTTTGAGGCTGGTCTGGTCTACATAGAGAGAGTTTCAGGATAGCTGGAGCTATACAGAGAAACCCTTACTTGAAAAAAAAGTAGCATGTTGGGGGATAAACAGATTTATAATATTGTTCTTTCACTTAAAAATATTCTTCTGTGGGTGATGCCAAGATTCAATCTCTTTGTGAGCATAAGCTGTGTAACATCTAGCCTGATCTACTTTTCTGTTTCTAGTAAACATTATATTCTAGAAACATAGAAAGATTTCTTCCTTGTCTAAATAGACCATAAATTCCTGTCCATAAATGATTTTAATATAATCAAACTTACCTTCAAATCATAATCGATACTCCACATTTATTCTTGAAATTTATTTGTCATTTCTAACTTAAAATTTAATACAGTTTGGGAGTATTTCTGGTATCATGGTTTCACTTTCTGTCTCTACTTCTACATTGTAATAATTCTAAATCTCAGGGGAGTTCAACACAGAGTATAACATAGTAAGCACTCAGTTACTGCATGGGGTTATGTGGGGTCATGCTGACATGTGCAGCTGAATTCCCCACTATGTCTAATGCCAAGCTTAGAGGCTGCCCAGTGGTGTTTGACAGAGGGCAAGTGGTCTATCTGCGATTTTTGCATTGATTCCTACACATGTTTGTGTCATCTATGTCTAACAAGAATGAAATCTCATTATTTCCCACTCTTTTCAGGTAACTGGGATAAAGGTTGGGCACCGTGGTTCTCTGTATGGCACAATGGCCTTTGATACTTATGTCTTCAGAAGATACAAAACCTCTCTAATTGCCTTGAAGACCTTGGAAAAATATTGAGGGAGATCTATGTATGTCATCATGTAAACAAGAACTTGAGAATACATTATGTGTAAGCTTGTCAAATCCTTCATTAGGAGCATATTTCCATATTACAAAAATAGTGTTATAAATTAGTAAATTAAATCAGTGACAGAAGAATGTACAGATGTCAAAGTCCCATTGAACAATAATTGTATGCCTGTCCTACAATTTCATTAAAAATGGCTCTGCTATGATCCAATAAATATACAGTCAATAATTTAGTTTACCCAAACTGGCAAGGAAAATCTAAAATATGGTGGTGCTATCTGGGGTCTAATGTCCTATGTAATCTTTACACAAATCTACTTTGTTTTGTCAGGAATATGCCATTCAGGATTCAGTGACACATTATCTTGTTTTTCTAGTATTTTTTTCATAGTACTAGCTGCGTTTTTCCTCATTTAAAGAGGAAAGATTTTTTTTTAAAAAAGAATATTGATACTTCTGTCTTGAAATGTGGTTCTATCTATTAAAGATGATGCTTGAGTACCACGGTGATGATTTGTGAACAGCAGAGATAACAAGGGAGAAGAAAATCTTCATTAGCAGAACTTGTAGAATAGTCTTAACAAAAAGGAACAAATAAAGTTCATTTTTTTAGAAGTATATTTTATTTTACTTTCAACCCACAACTATGAGAGATAATTCAAATAATTTAACTTATTATTATTAAATGGTTAAAAATTTAACCATTGTTAAAAATATAGAGGGTCATAGCTTTAAAATGAGAACCTAGACATGTGTGTGTGTGCGTGCGTGTGTGTGTGTGTGTGTGTGTGTGTGTGTGTGTGTGTGTGTGTATGTGTGTGTGTGTGTGTGTGTGTGTGTGTGTGTGTGATTTCAGGCTAGAGGCAATAATATGGAAACAATTCTATTTATAACACAATTCTGTGGTAAGGCTCTTGAATGAGCCAGAGCATAGTCCAGGGAAGGTTATTTTTTCATTCCTTTGGCCATTCAAAATAAGCTGCATGATGAGAGAGACCAACACCAAAAACTACAAGGCATAATGAGAAATGGATAAAAACCAGCCAACTGAACACTTTCAATGAACAGGTTGCCCCTGGTCAATCTTAAGTAATAATATTACAGGGCTATGTTAATCACCAGTTATTATCTTTTACATGGATTTGGCCAAGAGTCAGTACTATGGCTCCAAGCACACATGAGCTAAGTACAGTGCTGTGATATACACAGCTGAGATTAACCTACACAGTTCACTTCGCTCAAGTGTTAGCCAAACTTTCCTAATTGCATGTGCCTCCTCATTGAACTTCCTTCTGCCTCGTTTATGATGTTCCTATGCAAAACCAGTAGACCTGTCACAACTGAATGAATCCTATTTGAATACTGTTGAGTTGCATATTTAACAGGGAGTCTAGCTGATATTTTAGCTTGTTTCTTCCTATGATCTGTGTGGGTCTTCCCATCTCTGCTCTTCCTTAATTTAGAATTATCATATACTTGACAGTGATATAAAGAATAATGGAAGAGTGAAGGCATTCAAAATCTTCCCTGCTATGCTTCTCTGTTATTTAGTAAGTATGAATTATGGCCAGAACCAGTAACATGGCAACCAGCACATTGACTGTCATGTATAGAGACATATGATTCTGCCACTAAGCTCAAATGAGCTTTGAGGAACACAATGACACTTTGGAAAAGTGTCTAAGATAACGTAAAACTTCCTTCTTTAAAATTAATCTGTTGGATCAATTAAGGTTTTAATCATACTGTTTGTGTACACACATACACATGTGAGTGTTGTGTATGGACATTCATTCATTAAACCATCTGATAGAAAGATATGGTCCTATCATTTTGGTCTGACTCACAGATTTATTTCCATATAGAAAACCATTTCAGGAACTAAATTTGAGGAAGTGTTTCACCTAAGAAAAGATGTGTGAGTTCACATCTCTTCAAAGCCATTCTACCACCAAGACACAATGGAGAAGTTAGGGGATAGTTACCCATCTAAATGCTTTCTCTGTAAGTTATCATGGGTCTCCCTACAATACTACAACCTTCTTTCTAGCTAGTCACTAATCAAGAAACATTATCAAGAGGTTATTTGGAGAGAATAACTGTCTCTTTTTTACTTTTATTAATAATGACCTTAAAGTATACTGTATTTAGGAAACACATGTTAAGAAATAAGATTATGAATCTGAAGTAACATTGTTCTTTAACAGTAGTATTTATAGTCCTCAAAAACAAGCCTGCTGGAACCTTGGTGCTGTGTGTCATTGTCTACCAACAGGTATATCAAGGAAAAGCGATGCTAGAAAGAAACTGGGTTAAGCCCAGGACATGAGACAAACCTCTGCAGACCCTGTATATGCCCCCTCAGATTCTGGGAATTCATATGAGCTTTGATTATGTAGATTTAAAGGGCCCAACTTCTTGGGATCCTCCATCCCCTCTGGCTCTTATGTTCTTTCTGTCTCCTTTTCTAATGGGTTTCCTGAGTCCTGAGGGAA
The DNA here is from genome assembly GCF_008632895.1 of Mastomys coucha. Classification (NCBI taxonomy): domain Eukaryota; kingdom Metazoa; phylum Chordata; class Mammalia; order Rodentia; family Muridae; genus Mastomys; species Mastomys coucha. The sequence continues at coordinate 104,862,464 of NW_022196912.1, forward strand.
AGGATTTAATGGAGACATCCTATTTAAGGCTAGGTATTCTAACATCTCTCCCTTCTTGCATAATGTCTGTTTGTGGGTCTCTGTATTTGCTTTCATTTGCTACAGAAGGAAGCTTCTCTAATGATGGCCGAGGAAGACATTGACCTATGAGTACAGCAGAATATCTTTGTGGCTACTTTTTTTTTTTTTTTAAAGATCAGTAGTATTTAGTTTTAAGCTAAGTATCTGAGCTATCTGGTTTTGAATCACCCAAGCAGGGTTGGGTATGGGTATCAACTTGTGAAGTTGGCCTTAAGTCAAATAAAATATTGGTTGGTTACTCCCATAAGCCTTTAACTACCACTGCCCTAGCCTATCTGATAGGCAGAACACCATTATAGATTAAAGGATTTGTGGCTGGCTTGCGGGATCTGCCTACCAAAGGATGGCACTACACTACCCACAGTGAACTGTGTCCTCCCACATCAATTATCAGTCAAGAAAATACTCCACAGGCTTACCATAAGGCCAGGCTGGTAGGGACATCTTCTCAATTGAGGTTCCATCTTCTCAGACAAGTCTATCTTGAATCAAATTGACACAGAAGGCTTTCCCACTTGCATGAACATAATCAAGATAATTTTCCCCCAGCTATTCCCAGAGGCCTGTCTTCTCTGAATTCTAAATTCTATCAAGTTGACAATTGGCAGTAGCCCTAAAACACAAGAACTGGAATGCTTGTAAGTCATGTAGTACTTGAGTTCTACTAGAAATCCAGAACTGAAACTACTTACATTGCTCTTATTTTTAAAGGGTGACAATGGAGTAGTTGTCTATGACAGTGGAGACAGCAATGATTATGATCAGGCATTGTCCTCTTGGATAAAATAAAATTTTGGTGTGATTTTCTACCTGTGGTGGTTAGCTTTTTCAATGTTATAATCTAGAATCACCTAGGAAGACAGTCTTAATGAAGGATTGTCTATACGGGCATGACTGTAGAGGATTATCATAGTTAATTGGTGGGACGGGAAAACAGCCTACTGTGGGCAGCTCCCTAGCCAAGGGTGAAGATCTTGAACTCTATTAATGTAATAAAAGCAAACTGAGAACAAGTTACAAGCAAACAAGCAATTGAAAATGTATTCAATTCATTACACTTTTGTTTATTACAAGTAATGTGACCATGTGACCAAGTTCTTACCATTGCGGCTTTCTGCTGTGATGGAACGTAACCTGGAATAAACCTAAAATGCCTTCAGTTGTTTTGGGTTATGATATTTTATCACAAGATGGAACTAATAGGAAAAGAAAAATAATAAGAAACTGGAAGATGTGATCATGGGATGTAAGTTCTGATTATATGGTCAGCTTGACTACCATATGTGTGTTTCATGACTAGATGGCTTTTTTCATCATTAAGAAGAATGGAAGTTTGAGCTCAGTGTACCATTGTGGGAAAGTTCTATTGAAAGCCTTTGTTATGAGTTGTAAGTTACTGCCTTTGCCCTGAACACTCACATGGTGATAAAGAAAAGTTCATGCCTCTTGCTTTTCATAGCAGAACTTTATCCTTATGATTTCTTCTAAACCTGATTTCCTTCTAATGATCATAACCTCCAGATGCTACCACATTAGAGATTTGGGCTTCATCATGAATATTAGGTAGAGATACACATCTAGCTCTTAACAGTATCCTATCTAATCCTACCTGAAATGCCCCCTGTATAAAATTGAGAGAGTGTGCAAGCAGAGTCCTGCAAAAAAAGAAGAGCATGCCACACAAGTGATTCAAGTAGGAAACTATAATATGAGGATGTGCTTTGGTAGCCAAATGTGTGCCAAATGTGTAGACAAAGAAACATGTAAAAGAACTTCCCACAGGGCTACTTCATACATGCATGCCCTAGCTGTTCCTCTGGTTTTCACTTCTTATTCAAAAGTGAGGTGAAATACATAAGTAAAAATAACTTTGTTAGACCAACTGGATTGACTTTTTGTTTTTCAGTTCAAGCATCAGTCCATCCTTCTTCTGAGAACCATATCCATATTCACTAGTTGATGCCACTAAAGACTGTTCCCCATCTTCCACCTTGATCATAGTCTTATGAAGCAGGCCAATTCTATAAATTATCACATATCCTGACACATGCCTAAATTATCACCATGAAAAACCAATGCCAAAGTTTGGAGCAAAACTATTGACATTTCTGTGGGGAAAGTAGAATTTGTTCTCACTGGTATTGTTGGCCTTGTTAGACAATAAAGCTGAGACCTGAAGTTAGTTGTCTATCTTTATGTCATATGAGAAGACTCTGGCTGAAGAGTAAATAGAATAAAAGATTGCCCAGATTTGAGAAAAAAATCTTTTAGACAAGCGTTTGGAAGATGAAGATCAGTCTATCCCAGACTTTTCAGTTATACCAACAAATGAACTGCTTTCTTTTATAAGTAGCTGAGCTAAGTTTCCTATTACTTGAGATATGGAAAATCTTGTGCTCTTTAGTTCCCTGGATATGTTGGTATCTTTCTTCTCACTTTCAAACTTGCTCCTAAGATTTACTAGGAAACATCAGACCAGTAACCAATAAACCAGAATTCTGATCTTAACCCTGCTCCTCCCCATCTGTAAGTTGGTGAACTTCTAGACACTTCAATCTCATCTTCTAAAGAAGTAGAGGCAAATAAAATCAACCAGTGGATATCTTCAAAGGTTAGTATGTAGTGATAGAAAGATGGAGCAGTACACAAGACAGCATGCAACAGATTGCAAAATTGTTCTGATGCAAATCAATATTGCAGCCATTGGAGCAAGAATTGCAATGTATGAAGACCATCCAAGTGGTCAAGAGCCATGAATGGGCAAAACATGACCACATGTATTTACTTTTCCAGGACTTGATTAATGATTTATTGATCATAACCCTCTTTCAGGTCACATAACCTCTGAAAATAGTTGTACTTCTCTGGAATTCTGCCCATTTGTTGTTGACTTTTACTCTCTTTTGAAAGCAATGCTTGGGCATAAAGAGTAGCAGCAACTGTAAACCATCCCCAGTGCAAAGTGAGCATCATCTACCTTAGTTCCATTCCACCTGTGAGTCTCTGGCCAACATTACAGATTGATTTGATGAGCATCCCCATGACGCTGCATCATACTCATTCCTCCCAGTGTATATCAGTCTCTTTATCTAGAAGCAGTTTAAGAACATTGGAAGGAAGAAAACCTCTTCTACAGATATCTCTTGACATATTTAATATTTTTGCAAGTGTTCACATATTTCAGTGGTCTGTGTCACTTGAAGTCCTTAAGTCATAATTACATAGCCTTGAAATAAATAGGAGAGAAAGGAAGAACACTTTATTTCAAAAAGTCTTTTCTATATAAAAACTTACCTTAGACAATGAAGCATTAAAAGATGGGGTAACAAATTGTCCTAAACAGAGAACTGACCATAGTTTTCATTAGGGCCTTTCAGTTCCTTCCTGAGAAACTATTCTTTCTCTGTATATGATATTGATTATTAGGAGTCTTTGGTTTCCTTCTTCTTTTTTTAATTTTGCTAAGTTATTTTTTCACTTTATACCCCAATACCCAACCCCCTTTCCTTCAAGTCTCCTCCTCACATAGCCCCTCCATCAATTCTCTTCACTTTCTCCTCTGAGAAGGGAGAGACCCCTTCCCTCAGTATCATCCCACCTTGGCATATCAAGTCTCTGTAGAACTAGGAGCATCCTTTCCCACTGAGGCCAGACAAGGCATCCCAGTTAGAGGAAAGGGATCCATAGGCAAGCAAAAGATTTGGGGACAGTTCCTCTTCCAGTTGTTGTGGGACTTGCATGAAGACCAAGCTGCACTTCTGGTAAATATGTACAGTTGGGAGAAGGATGAGGGTGTATGCCCAGCTCATGGTTGCTCTTTGGTTGGTGGTTCAGTTTCTAGGAGCCACTAAGGGTTTGTTGCTTTTCTTGTGGAGTCCCTATCTTCTTTTGGTCCTCAATCCTTTCCTCCACTTTTCCACAAGACTCCTCAAGCTCTGTCTAATGTTTGGCTGTGGGTCTCTGCATCTGTTTAGGTCAAGTGTTGAGTGGAACCTTTCAGAGGATAGTTATGCTAGGCTTCTGTCTGCAAGCAAAACAGCATCATAAATAGTGTCAGGGATTGGTTCTTGTCCATGGGATAGGTCTCAGGTTGTGCCAGTGATTGTTTGGCCATTCCCTCTGTCTCTGCTCTATCTTGTCCCTGTACATCTTACAGTCAGGATAGGTTTTGGGTGGAAGGTTTGGTGAGTCAGTTGTTGTCCTTATCCCTCCACTGGGAGTCCTGCCTGGCTATAGGAGGTGGACACTTCAGGTTCCATATTTCCCACTGCTAGGAGTCTCAGCTAAAATCATCTTCATAGATACCCTGGGGCCTCCCCAGTCCCAGGTCTCTGGCATGTCCTAGAGATACCCTCCCATTGCCAATTTCCATTCTGATCCTGCTGCCCCCCACCCAGCCCCATCCACCTCCTATTTTATTTCCCCTCTGAGAAAGATTTAAGTATCTTCCTTTGTCATTTGGCTTCTTTGGGCCTGTGGATTGTAGTGTGGTCATCCTGTACTTATGGCAAATATATACTTATGAGTACATACCATGCATGTCTTTTTGGGTCTAGGTTACCACACTCAGAATGATATTTTCTAGTTCCACCCACTTGGCTGAAAAATTCATGTTGTTCTTGTTTTTAATAGCTGAGTAGTATTCCAGGGTATAAATGAACCACAGTTTCTTCTGAAAATCAATTTGATGGTTTCTCAGAAAACTGGGAATAGTTCTACCTCAAGACCCAGCTACACCACCCCTGAGCATATACCCAAAAATGTTCTAACTTCCCACAAGAACACTTGCTCAACTATGTTCATAGCACCTTTATTCGTATTAGCCAGAAACTGAAAACAATCCAGATATCCCTCAACAGAAGAATGGATAAAGAAAATGTGGTTTCCTTCTTAAGGTTAGGGGCCAATCAAATTTAACCTCCAAGAGACCAGAATAAACAATATACTCTACCAAATTCTATAGCTTTTGCCTTCCCAACTTCATATTTGCATGAAAGTAAATTTTCATCTACATACCTAATATTCTAGAGAGTAAGTATATCATTATAATATTTTAAATAGCTGATATCCACTAGTATTGAACACAAGAATTTGGGATAACAGATATTCCAAGAGCAATGATGAAGATAGTAAGAAATAAGGCGTCGGGGGTGTAGCTCAGTGGTAGAGCGCGTGCTTGGCATGCACGAGGCCCCGGGTTCAATCCCCGGCACCTCCAGAAATAAGGCCAGGCCTAGAACTGTGCAAACAATGGGGTACCATCATACTCAAAATTGGTTACAAAAGATTCCTAGAGGACATTTGGTAACAGCAAAAGGCAATTCTTTTGCTTATGGTTCTTGGAACAATTGCAGAGTTTCTCTTGGTCTTCTTCATTTAGATAAAACCTCATTCAAGTTCCCTGCCAAGGTCTACCCTGTGAGTTATCCAAAAGGAAGAGGAGATTTTCCTTATTCGGAATTTATAAACAATATGTTCATTCTGGGTCCAAAACAGAAATAGTCCCCTGACTTAGGGTCTCAGTTGTATATATTTCATGTATACAAGTCAAAATTTGTTATAGATAGTAATCATAAAGTCACATGCTTTGGGAACTAATTGCATCTCTGAAAATAAAGGAAACAAGCAGTGAGTCATTTGTATATATGACATAGACACTTTCCTCCCAACCCATTAGCACATGGAAGCCTTATGAGATGTGACTAGGCATTCACAACACAGTTCTGTCCACATCCGTACCACCACTGGCAAGCTTATTGATTCTCTCTAGAATTCTAGTTTGGAAGGTTTTTGGTTTACTTTTTCTTTAGTTTTCAATCTTAATTTCACAATAAGAAAGAAAGAAGCATGACTTAGAAAATAAGCCACTGGATGATCTAGCATTGACTTCAATGTCTATTTCCAAACCAACAACAAAATTCATGACAGTCAAGCCAAATTATCACTTAAATAAGGGTAAAGTAACTCAGTGGCCTACTTAAAGAATAGTTCTAAACTCACTGAATTGCTTTTAAAAACTAAATGTAGATGAAAAAGTTTCACCCACAACAGGATAAAAAAAACAGATAATATTTATCTACCTGAAAAATAAAATTTGAGTTAAAAATTATATACACAGACTGCACAGCTTGCAAGGAGCAAAGCCAAAGTAAAAGGTAGCAAATGTTTCGTTAAAATAAGCCTTTGGCTGTGGCTTTCAAAGTGTTTCATGATACATTAAAAAAATTAAAGAAATATTTTTCAGTGTGCTTATGTTGTTTTTAAGAACTGGTTCTCAAATTAGGCCTGGTTAGTTCTTCCTGCCATTCTAACACTTTGGAGGAAGAGGAGATAGGGTCAAGAGTTCAAGGACAGCCTCAACTCCATAGCAAGTTTGAGAACAGCCTGAGCAACAGGATTCTCTGCCTTTAATAAATCACTAAAAAAGGAAACGAAAAGAAAAAAGAATAGTTCCCTAAAAAAGTTGGCTTTTTACTCTCTTTGCTGAAAGCTCATATCCCTAAATTAGCAAATAATTACAGTAATAATGATAATGATGATAATAACAGCTGTCCTAATAGTCCCAAGATGAGAATAACATCTGTTTTGAGCCTGGGAAAAGTGACAGGGAGGGTTGGACTATCATCCCACTTCTGCCACAGGTGGGAGAAGCCCATTGGCTGCCACATTTTTGGTTACTTGGGACAAAAAGTTGTTCTCAAGGGAGTGGGCAGTATACTTCCAGAGAGACCTAGGTGGAAGTGAACTTCTTAGATAACTGCTCTGGATGCTGGTGCGCTAGGAGATTCAGGGCTACAAAGGGGACTCAGGCCTGTGTAGCAGAGTATAGAGCTGTGGTTCTCAACCTTCCTAATACTGTGGTCCTTTAATATAGTTCCTCATGTTGTGGTGACCCCGACCATAAAATTATTTTGTTGCTGCTTCATAACTGTAATTTTGCTGCTGTTATGATTCATAATGTAAATATATATCTTTTTCAAATGGTCTTAGACAATTCCTATGAAACTACCCTTTACCTCCCAAAGTGTCTGGAACTCCCAGGTTGAGAACCACTGATCTATATAATTATTTGAACCTCCCATTTTCTTCTGTACTACAGGATTGGAAGCTAGTAGTGAATTCCACATAGGTCCACTCAACTCCTCAAGACGACATCAGTTTTGTGAATGTGGACACAGCAGAATGTGGAATCTCAAGCACTCATAGGAAGCCTGTTCTGTTGATCCTTCAATCATTCCATACAGAAAGAGAAGAATTAGAAGGTTATTCAGGGAATCTTGTCCATACTTAATCTTCTTTATTTTATTTTATTTTATTTTATTTTATTTTATTTTATTTTATTTTATTTTATTTTATTTTTGAGTCCTCAGAGTCTCTCATCTCCCAGGTCTCTGGTATTTTCTAGAGGGTCCCTACTAAGGCTATATATTTCTATTCATTCTTTTTGTCTTCTGGGGTTCTCTGAATCTTCTAATGCAAACAACTTTCCTTTCCCATTAGAGCTGGGTTGCCACTTTGCGGAGACTGAGGGTGACATCTGTAGAAATGTGTGTGTGTGTGTGTGTGTGCATGTGTGTGTGCGCGCGTGCGCGTGTGTGCGTGCAAGCACACACATTCATTTGTATGGTTATAGAATAACATGTTATATAACATACAGAACTCATGAGGAGAATAGGCCCCTTATTGCCATGAGGCAGGCAGCAGCTGCTGGGGCTAGGCTTATGTAAGTTTCTGTTCTCAGCCCTGGACCTCAGTTCCCAGTTTCCAGCCAGGATCCAAGGGGTCAGCGTGCCAGGTGAATGAAATCCTGCCTTTGTTTGACTGCCCCAGAGCCTCTCTCGCTCTGGGACGTTCCGTGCAACAGAAACCCAGACACACTTATTATACAGAAACTCAGGAGGAGAAGAGGAAGCAGGCTTTTGGTGCCAAAGGCAGTGGCAGGAACTGAATAGGCAGAGAGCGCTTTCCAGGCCAAGGCAGCAGAGTGTCCCAGCGTCTCAGAGATTCCACAGTCTGGGAGGATGGGAGAAAGCATCCTATGAAAGCAGCCTATCAATCTACAACCAAGATATTCTTGTTCTGAAACACTATTATATAGAAAGGATTTTTTTAAAGGGCCTTAAAAAAACATATTTTCCTGGAGTTTCTGAATTGTGTGTTAGCAGAATGGAAAGCTTAGAGGTCCAGACTCAACATGTACAGAATATGTGCTACCATAACGATGCCATTGATCTACCAAATTAATAATAAAAGAACCACAGTAAAACTATTAAGTGATGTCATTTAAACCACATAATTATTTTCATTATAAAACAGTAGAAAATAAACAATGAAGAAAAATGTTACAATAACACTAACATTCCAATTACCATCATAGGCAAAAAGTTTTAAGTTTAAAGTCAAATTTAGGCTTCCTACAATTGAATTATTCATTCTCAATTCCAGTTCCCATGGACATGACCAAAACCAAAATGTGAGGTGGGAATTCTATACTAGATACTTAACAAACATTCAAATGTAAATATGAGGAAAGGTACAGAGAAGTACTGAATCCTGCCAATAAGAGAGAAACATGCATTTGCTAAAACCCCACCCTACATCTGTCACTGAGTTATTACTATTTCACAGTAAATAACTCATAATTCCCTACTTTCCCTAACACTCAGTACTTCCTCATCCTTTCTATATAGTACCCCCTTTATGGCTGGGCAGCTGCTTTCCCTTCATGTGACAAAGGTCCACGTAGGCTTAACTCATTCAGAATGGCCTTCTCTTCTCCATTATCCTCTGGCAGCTGCTGAGACTGGCAGCTTGCCCATCGTGGAGATGTTTTTTTTTTTTTTTTAATTCTAATAAAACTATCCTGAAACTTCAAAAGATAAAACTTCATGAGTCTATAAAGTAACCAATATGATAAAGTTGTATGTCCGAGATTGCCTGTTTCAGTCACTCTTGTGTATTAGAATGTGTGGACTTGTTTGCTCTTACTACAAGTCTACAAAATCACAGGCTGTGAGGGTGTTTGTATGTAAGACATGATTGAATGATAGGTCTAAACAGTCCAGCAGTCATCTAGCAAAACCCCACAGATGTGCACAAGAGGGGTCTGTGTTGGTTAACAAGCAATTTCTGACTCTCTACTCAATGTGTAAAATTAAGTGTTAAGATAAATAAAAATAAAGGATGTATCAAAGTGCATCATCCTGAAGGACTTTCAACTAAACTCAGAATCCATACCTGGGGACTGACATGGAGGCATTTACAGAGAAACATAGGAAATTAGTATACTACAACCTGAAGTAGGGGAAGCTCTTATAGACTATGCAATAGAAGAGCTGCCATGGCTAGGCAGGGTCCATCACAAGTCTCTTGGAGGGAAAGAAGAAGTTTAGGGTCTGGCTTGTTTCATTTGGAAGCCACATGTTTCAGTCCGCACAGTATTTCTGCATTTCAAAGGTTTATTTTTTTGAAATCTGCCAGTTTGAAAATATAACTTTCAAAAACACTGTTGGAGTCTAGGCTCTACATAAACACCTGGAGACTAAGCTCAAGTGAGTTAGTACTAGTGGCAGGAGACTGACGTTCCCCCTGTGCGATTCCAGAGTGACTCTCTAGAAGCCTGTTTAACCAGAGAGCATAACAGCATGACAGGATCTGAAGCCTGGAAATCACTCTCCCTCAAGATCTGGGCTAACAGAAGTATGAAATCCCAAGTTTGTTAAGGATTCAATTTCTTATTTCGTTCTGTCTATCTAACTGTTTAGTTGACTGGTTGGTTATCTACCTATATAACATCTGTCTGCCTGTCTGTCTGTCTGTCTGCCTGTCTATCTATCATTATCTATGTATCTATCATCTATATATAATATATAACCTATTATTTATCATTATTATTGTTGTTGTTGTTGTTATTATTATTATTATTATTATCTATTGGCTAATCTGTACCTATCATCTATCTGTATCAATCTATCTGTCTATTCATCTATCATTTATTATTTATATATTTATCATATTTATATATCTATATAGATAGATAGATATCATCTATGTTATTTATTTATCATCTATCATCTAGCTAGCTAATATCATTTATTTGTCTGTCTCTATTATCTTTTTATCTGTCATTTATAAATTATCTAGCTACATAGCTATTTAGCTATCATTTATCTATCTGTATGTTCATATCTATCTACCTATCTATCCATCCATCTATTTATCTATTGTCTATGTTTATCTCTCTACATCTTTACCTACCCATCCAGTACTAAGCCTCTAGAGAGATGTGTTTACTGCTCTGTCAGTAATTCCAGTTCTGTGGGTAGGATATCCTCTGATCAGCAATACTAAGAGCATCATTGGGTAAGCTTCCTATCTAGCCATGCTGGAGCAGTGTGCAGAGGACCTCTCTGACTTTTGAAAAACAAGGTACTTTTTTTTGCAAAGTAAGTGCCATTCCCAGAACACCGAGTGGAGAAAACACTTGGAGACTGAGAATTTCCAGGGCCCAGAGTGATAAGATTGGCTACAAGAGCACCAAGGAGAAGCCCTGGAGACACACTGTTCAAAGAAGCCCCCAGCCTGGTGTTGAGAAGGGCTGTAGCAATGATGAAGTGAAGAGCCTAGAGTTGTACAACTTTAGAAGATTCCTACAAGGGATATTCTCAACATATTTTTTGTTATTTTTTAAATACAGTCTAAAATAATATACTCTGATAAACATGTTCATATTAAACACATTTAAGCTGCAACTTGACTATGTAGTCATTCACTCAAAAGAATATTCCAGAAAATGAGTAAATATAACAATTATTATTATATGAGTTTTGTAGAATTTGTTCTACTTTAAAATTTTTCCACTTAGTTAACAGTTTGGTTAGAGAGGGTGGTTGCAATCAATATATTACAGTTGGGTAAGAAAGAGCTATAAAATTCATTTAAAATAGATATTCTATTTTATAGAAAAGTATTTCTTCTTTTTTTGTGTGTGAACCACTAAGTTTATTGGGGTTGCTTCTAGGATTATGGATGAAAGATTACTCACAGAAGCATCGGTGACTCACACAGACCTATACCACTAAAATCCTCTCCCAGCATGGGTGGCAATTCGTAAAACTTGGAAATCTGAGCCCTCTGCATATCTAACAAGCAGCTCAAACTTCAGAGTCACCTCTTAGCAGTCATTTCTGCTTATATCACCTTGATGACAGTGGGGGGAACAGGGGCAATGGGAGGGCTTCTGCATATGGAATGTTTTATGAACTTCCTAAAACAAAAAGTATTACTTCTAAATATTAAAATTCTGTTCATGGAATCCAGCTATATTCAGGGCTGAGGAGATGGCGTGGTGGTTAAAGCATTTGTCCACAAGTGAAAGTACTAGAGTTTGAACCCCCAAACCCAACATGAAAGCCAGATGTGTCTGGCCCACCAATAAAGACAGTAAGCAGAAGACAAATCCATGGGCTCCCTGGAGCAAGCTGGCTACCAATATTAGTCATATCAGTGAGCTCTGAGTTCAACTGAGAGATAGACCATGCCTCAATGAGTAATGTGAAAAGTCATAGAGGAAGACACCTTATGCCACCCATGGGCTTCCATACACACCCATGCACACTCACAGGCATATATGTGTAGACTTACATATATATTCACACACATCACATACACATGAGAAAAATTAGAGTAACCTTGAAAAAATTTCTCTGTCACTTCTAAAAATTATAGTTTTAAACATCAGGAGCTAGTAACTCTTGGATTCAAAGAAAGAAGGAAAAGCATCCAAGAGGCAATGTCATTCTCTTCTCCTTAAACTTCCAAGATATCACACACACTACTGTGTTCCATTTAGCTTGTGTAATTCCAAAATTATGACTAACCTCAGCACTTTGAAATCATTCTAATAAGACTTATGTTGGTGAACTATGAATTCTGTTTACCTTATCTTTAATAAGAAATTAAATTTTCTTCTTTGTGTCTGAAGTTTACATTTGCTTTTAAATTTCTCTCATTTCTATTTCTTAAAGAGGATTATTTATAGTCCTTGGTACTTTATCCATTAGCAATTACAGTTTGCTAATGCTCATAAATAATGGCAGTACACTGAACCATTGTTTGGGACCACAGGGCTCCTAGGCATTAAGTCAAGGAGAAAAGATGACATAGGAGACTGAATTAGAAAGACTAAAGAAAGCCTAGGTTCACCTGTGTCAGGAGCCAGGAAACACAATTTTGAGTCCAATGCCCTGTAAGAAAAAAGCAGTGAGACACACCTGGAAATATAGATTTTTTTACTATATGAAAAAAAATTAAAGGTACCTTTTAAAAACATCTAGCAAACTAGTGTAATGTCTTCTATGTAGTGTGAGATAGAAACCAGGTGACACATTGGAGGACAGGCCATAATTAAGACAATTATATATATAAAGTTCAAGATTTATTAGTGTTTTGTAAGATTTTTTTATAAAGTTGTATGAATGTGTTTTCAATAAAAGTCTAAAAATAAATATAGTCATTGTAGCACAAGCTAGCAAAATTATTATTTAAAATGTTTTTCATAGGGCTGGAGAGACAGTAAGAATACTGGATACTATTCCAGAAGATTAGGGATGCTTGCCTACCCCTCTCATGGTGGATCACAGCCCTCTGTAATGTTATACCTAAGGGACCTGACACCCTTTTCTAGCTTCTACAAGTACTAGGTATGTACGTGATATACACAAATATACATACAGGATAAACTTCCATATGCATAAAGCTTTTTTTCCTTAATTGAAAAATCTATCCCTAGAAGGTTGACAAAAAAAAATGGTTTTGGTCATTATTTGGGTACTTAAATGACATCTACCTTGCTAGGGTTTATCATAATGGAAGCATGTATTTAATACCTTATTCACATCAGTTACATATTTGAGTCAAGTACCATGTTCAAGGCCCTGTTCTTGTCTCTCAAGATATAACAACAAAATTGTCATAACTCTTGTCTGAGATCCAAATGGAAACACTTTTCATTTGCCTGTGCCAAGCCAGGTTGTCATGGTTTCATTTTGCCACTCACAGAAGTTTCTTTGACTCTACTGTAGCTGAGTCTCTTCTCCACACAATAGGCAGGTTCCCCACATAGGCTCCAAGCCAGGTACAGATGCGCTTGTCCTTCTCTGTCATGATTTCAGCAAAGAAATGCACTGGAGTTCTAAACAAAGACTCCCTAACCTCAGTGAACGGAATTACCCAACACCCAAGAAATACTCTGGTTGATTGGTTCCTTCTGCTCAGGCTGGGTAATTTTATTATGAACTCAGAAGGAAAAGCAGGAAACCAGAAGAAGCTGAGGAAGAACACTCAGAGGACATTCCCAAGCCAATCTCCTGATGTCCTTGTTTTACCTTGCTCTCTTCTTACTGCGTTTTAAAACAAAATCAGCGAAGGAAAACACAAGAAATGTCAAGGAGACAAATGTCAGCTAAGACAAAAACAACAGATTTTTACAATGAAATAGTTTTCTGCTTATTAAAACATTCATCCACAATCTTCTCAAATGAAACACTCCTTTCATTGTGTGATAGACCAGATTCTGTTCTAAATTGTGAACAAATGTCCTTTCAATGAATAAAGCTTCTTACACATAAGTTGGGCAGCATTTGCCTCAACACGCTATCAGAATGGAAATAGCCTCCAACTTATTCTTTTCTCTAGCAACCAGATTTCTTTGTTTTCCTAGGTATAAAATCGAGGACAATGTAAAACATAATTGCCCACTCACAAGTTTTGTGTCAAGGAAACTGTGTGTTTTTAATATGGCTCGCATATAAGGGCAAAGCTCTAGAAATAAGAGTTCCAGGTAACAAAATATAACTTTTAGATCTGTTTCTGAACCACGAAGAATAACTGTTCAGAAAAATTAAATAAGAAATGTATTTCATGATACTATGACCTAAAACAAAATGAATAAATAAATGGCAAATGAGATGTGTTGATCTGCCCATCATTTTGACTTTGTCATATCTTCGTTCTGCTTATCACCCACATTTGCTACCATCATCAGGCTGGAATCTCAGCTTTTCATAGAAGATGGCAGATTACTTTCTCCAAATCTTACCAAACTAAGGATCAGCAAATTTATGGTTTGGTTTGCCCCTAATTTCCAATATCATATCCCTGGCAGCAGAAAATGATTACATGACAGATTCCTGGCTTTTAAAGGGAAAAAAATGCTTTGGAATATTGTCAACACAACCCTCAAGTTAGCATTAACTGTCCACTGGAGTGGCTACAGAGATAAAATTTATTTCCTATCAAACCACAACCTTAACTCAGATGATGAGCATAATGAATGAGGTCACCAAATGCTTCTGTCAGGAGCATCCAAATAATCCTAAAGTTCAATTAGTAATTTACTGAGCATTGGGTATATTTTTATACTTTACTGGGAAATATATATATATATATACATATATATAATCTTGTACAGTAAAGAATGTATGCTGGGCAGTGGTGGTGCACGCCTTTAATCCCAGCACTTGGGAGGCAGAGGCAGGCAGATTTCTGAGTTCGAGGCCAGCCTGGTCTACAGAGTTCCAGGACAGTCAGGGCTACAGAGAGAAACCCTGTCTGGAAAAACCAAAAAAGAAAAAAAAAAAAGAAAAAAAAAAGAATGTTACAAGCAAGATAGAAAATCAAATCAATAGTAGCATGTCTAAGACTCATAGGCCATTTGGGGAAGAGCACCCAGAAAGACTGCAAGAGCCAATGGGTAGACAGGTATCCTGGATGTAACACTTTCTATAAGACATGAATGACCGCACTCATAGGCTTATGCCAGGTATGGTTGCTTCTACAAAATAAAGCTAGTCAATATTCTAGCATGCAATGGGGAGAAGCTCATGAGCCCCTACCTGTAGCCAGCTGAGGAATTATGAAAGTCGGTGGCTTCTGGGGTAAGGGACGTCACTTTTATTTAAGGATGTGGCCCCTGATAAATGTCAGCACTTCAGTGGAATGCTCCCACACCCATATGAGTATACAGCCAACACAAAATGGACTTCATAGATAATTGAAAAGGAGGAAGAAGGAAGGGAAGGAAAAAGAGGGGGGATAAGGAAAAAAGAGGAAGAAGAGGAGAAAATTTGTGAGGGGTTGGAAAGTCGGGGTCAGAATTTGATAGAAGTTAAGGTGGAGAATTCAGTGAATATGATCAAAATATGTTGTATGAAATTCTCAAAGATTTAGTAACAATATTATATCAAAATATATTTTACATTTTAAAGGGACAAAGAACACTATTGAAATTTAGAACAAAGGAAAGTCAGTGATATTTGGAGCTTTGAGCAAAATTTTCACTACATCCATGAAACTTAAAAGGTAATTTAAACAGAATAAATTTGAATTAGATAAGGGAAGTGCTCAGAACATTCCAAACTGGAGTGGGAGTAATCTGATATAAACACCTTTCTTTTAACGCGAATGCCTCGTCTAGGCTCATTGGAGAAGATGCGCCTAGTCCAACTGAAGCTTGATACGCCAAGACAGACTGATATCCATGGGAGGCCTCCCCTTCTCTGAGGAGAAAAGGAGGAGGGAGTCAATAGAGGAGGGGAGAGGGAGGAACTGAGAGGGGAGGAGGAGAAGCTGCAATCAAGGTATAAAAAAATACGTTTTTATTTTGCTTATGTTGTTTTTAAGATCTGGTTCTCAAATCAGGCCTGGTCAGTTCTTCCTGTCATTCTAATACTTTAGAGGAAGAGAAAGTAGGATCAGGATTTCCCCCATGAAGAGTGTCCCTTCCTAGCAGTATTTGAAGTTTCTTGCCATTTTTTTCCTCATGTAATGGCTAACTTTATTCAGAGCATCAGAAAATTTAAACTCTTTTTTCTTTTTTTTAATTAGATACTTTCTTTAACTACATTTCAGATTTTATTCCCTTTCCCCATTTCCCCTCTGAAATTCCCCCCTATTAACCACCCCCCACCCCCGCTCACTAACCCACTCACTCCAGCTCCCCTATCCTGAGATTCACCTACAAGGCAAGCCTTCACAGGACCAAGAGCCTCTCCTCTTATTGATGTCCCACAAGGCCATCCTCTGCTACCTATGCAACTGCAGGCATGAATTCCTCCTTGTATATTCTTTGGTTAGTGGTTTAGTCCCTGGGAGTTCTGGGGGGTACTGATTGGCTCATCTTGTTGTTCTTCCTATGAGGTTGCAAACCCTTTCAGCTCCTTGGGTCCTTTCTCTAGCTCCTTCATTGGTGACCATATGCTTAGACCAATGGATGGCTGTGAGCATCCACTTCTGTATCTGTCAGGCACTGGCAGAGCCTCCCAGAAGATAGCTATATCAGGCTCCTGTCAGCAAGCACTTGTTGGCATCCACAATAGTGTCTGGGTTTGGTAACTGTATGTGGGATGGATCCCCAGGTGGGACAGTCATTGGATGGCCTTTCCTTCAGAAATCAGTTTCTGCATAGACAACTATATAATCCTATTAAAAAATGGGGTACAGACCTAAACAAAGAATTCTCAACTGAGGAATACTGAATGGCTAAGAAGCACCTAAAGAAATGTTCAACATCCTTAGTCATCAGGGAAATGTACATCAAAACAACCCTGAGATTCCACCTTACACCAGTCAGAATAGCTAAGATCAAAAACTCAGGTAACAGCAGATGCTGGAGAAGTTGTGGAGAAAGAGGAACACTTCTCCATTGCTGGTGAGATTTCAAGGTGGTACAACCACTCTAGAAATCTGTTTGGCAGTTCCTCAGAAAATTGTACATAGTACTACCAGAGAACCCAGCTATACTACTCCTGGGCATATAGCCAGAAGATGCTCCCACATGTAATAAGGCCACATGCTCCACTATGTTAATAGCAGCCTTATTTATAATAGCCAGAAGCTGGAAAGAACCCAGATGTCCTTCAACAGAAGAATGGATACAGAAAATGTGGTACATTTACACAATGGAGTACTACTTAGCTATTAAAAATGATGAATTCATGAAGTCTTTAGGCAAATGGATGGAACTAGAAAATGTCATCCTGAGTGAGGTAACCCAATCACAAAAGAACATGCATGGTATGCACTCACTGATAAGTGGATATTAGACCAGAAGTCCAGAATACCTAAGATACAATACACACACCGCATGAAGCTCAAAAAGAAGGAAGACCACAGTATGGATACTTTGGTCCTTCTTAAAATGGGGATCAAAATACTCATGAGAGGAGATACAAAGTTTCTTGCCATTTAAACTTGACAGAAAGAGCTACACCTAAGGAGCCACTGACATTTTTCTCAACTATCCAACCAATCAGAAGAAAGGTATTCTGTCTCTTCCCATCTTGCTGACTGTTGTAGAAAAACTGCAATCAACGTCACAGGGAGCCCAATGCCTACAGTCACCCCAGCCTATAAAATCCTAGGTTGAAGTATCCAACAAGGAACAGAGAACCCCATCACCATCTGGAATATCTGCCACAGGCTCCTAATGGATCATCTGGCGCAGGGAAATGGACTCACCCTGCCAAACACAATGAGATCAAGTAAAAGGCAGATTAAAATTTTACCAAATAGAAGTGGCTCTGGTGGTTAAAAAAAAAAATTCCGAAAATCACAAATCCTGCATATATTTATTGATTACTCCTATTCACAAAGCATTTTTGAAAACTGCAGAAAAAAACATCCTTAGTTGTAGGAAGGTAATGACCAAACCTGGTGAGGAGGAGTACCAAGCATTCATGAGAAGGAAAGTTTTCTTGGTTGCAGTATATATATATATATATATATATATATATATAAAATTTTATTTGTTTGTTTGTTTGTTTATTATTTATTTTAAACTCCAGATTTTATTCCCGTCCTGGTCCACCCTCCAACTGTTCCACATCTCATACCTCCTACCCAACCAGCTGTCTCCAAGACACCCCACACCACCCCACCAGACCTCTAAACTCCCTCATGCCTCCAATCTCTTGAGGGTTTGGTGCATCTTCTCTGATTGAACCCAGACCTGGAAGTCCTCTGCTATATATGTGTTGGAAGCCTCATATCATTTGGTATATGCTGCCTGGTTGGTGGTCCAGTGTCTAAGAGATCTCGGGGATCCAGATTAATTGAGACTGCTGGTCTTCCTACAGGATCTCCCTTCTCCTCAGCTTCTTTCAGCCTTCCCTAATTCAACAACAGAGGTCAGCAGCTTCTGTCTATTGGTTGGGTACAAATATCTGCATCTGATTCAGCTGCTTTCAGAAGTCTTTCAGAAGGCAGTCATGATAGGTCCCTTTTTATGAGTGTTCCATAGCCTCAGTAATAGTGTCAGGTCTTGGGACCTCCCCTTGAGCTGGATCCCACTTTGGGCCTGTCACTAGACCTTCTTTTCCTCAGGCTCCTCTCCATTTCAATCCCTGTAATTCTTTCAGACAGGAAAAATTATGGGTCAGAGCTTTAACTGTGGGTTGGCAACCCCCTCTCTCACTTGGTGCCCTGTTTTTCTGCTGGAGGTGAGCTCTACAAGTTCCTGCTCCCTAATAGAGGGAATTTCATCTAAAGTCCCTCCCTTTGGGTCCTGAGAGTCTTTCACCTCCCAGGTCTCTGGTACATTCTGGAGCCCACCACCACCACCACCACCACCCTACCTTGTGAGGTTGCCTGTTTTCATTCTTTCTTCTGGCCCTCAGGGCTTCAGTCGTTTTCCCCCACCCAATACCAGACCATGTTCCCCTCTCACTCCTCTATCTCCTTTCCTGCCCAGATTTCTTCCTCCCTACCCTCTTGTGGTTGCTTTCTTCTCCCTTCCAAGTGAGACTGAGGCATCCTCACTTGTGACTGTCAGCTTGTTGACCTTTTAGAATTCTGTGAGGGCTGGAGAGATGGCTCAGCCGTTAAAGGCTAGGCTCACAACCAAAAATAGAATTCTGTGGACTGTATCTTGGGTATTCTGTACTTCTTTTTAATTTTTTTTGGCTAATATCCACTTATTAGTGAGTGCATACCATGCATGTCCTTTTGGGTCTGAGTTACCTCACTCAGAATGATATTTTCTAGTTTCATCCACTTACCTGCAAAACTCAGGATGTTCTTGTACATAATAGCTGAGTAGTATTCCATTGTGTAAAGGAACCACATTTTCTGTATCCATTCTTCTGTCATAGGATATCTGAGTTGTTTATAGCTTCTGGCTATCACAAACAAGGTTGCTATTAATATAGTGGAATGTGTGCCCCTGTGGCATGGTGGGGCTTCTTTTGGGAATATTCCCCAGACTGGTATTGCTGGGTCTTCAGGTAGATCTATTTCCAATTTTCTGAGGAAGCTCCAAATTGATTTCCAGAGTGGTTGTACCAGTTTGTAATCCCACCAGCAATAGAGTAGTATTCCTCTTCTTCCACATCCTTTGAAACATGTGCTGTTGCCTGAGGTTTTCAATGGTGTAAGGTAGAATCTCAGGGTCGTTTTGATTTGCATTTCTCTGATACTAAGGACTTTGAACTTTTTTTTTAGGTGTTTCTCAGCCATTCAAGATTCCTCAGTTGTGGATTCTTAGTTTAGTTCTATACTCCTTTTTTGATTGTGTTTTTTGTATTTTTTTTTCATGGTTTTCTTTTTTTTTTATTTTAGATATTTTCTTTATTTACATGCGAATTTCTCCATTCCCAGTTTCCC
>NW_022196912.1:104883959-104887356 GCF_008632895.1 Mastomys coucha
TAAGATCAAGAATTGACAAATGGGACCTCATAAAGTTGCAAAGCTTCTGTAAGGCAAAAGACACTGTTTTTTGTATTTTTAAATTTTTTTGGTGGTTAGCTTTTTGAGTCCTTTACATATTTTGAATATTAGCCCTGTATCAGATGTGGGGTTAGTGAAGTCTTTTTCCCAATCTGTAGGTTGCTGATTTGTCCTATTGACTATATCTTTTGCCTTACAGAAGCTTTCCAGTTTCATCAGGTCCCATTTATCAATTCTTGATCTTAGAGTGTGAGCCATTGGAATTCTGTTTAGAAAATTTCCCCCTGTGCCAATGAGTTCAAGGCTCTTTCCCACTCTCTCTTCTTTTAGATTCAGTGCATCTGGTTTTATGTTGAGGTTCTTGTTCCACTTGAACTTGAGCTTTGTGCAAGGTGACAAATATGAGTCTATTTTCATTTTAGTTCTTTTTCTAAAGGAAATGAAGCAGCAGAGTGTGGGTACATACTTGTATTCTCAGCATGCAGGAAGTAGAAACCAGAAGACCTATATTTAAGAGGACCCTGGGCTACATACAACATCCTTCAAAACTTTATAATTGATAGTAAATTAATTAAGTTATATTGCATAGGGCTCAGGATATAGAAGTGTTTTTTTTCTGAGCATCTAATATTTCATACTTTCTTCCCCACTGAATCCTCCAAAAAGTCTCACAAACTAGTTATTATCACCTTTATAGAGATAAACAAATTGGATTTCAGAGATATAAAATAACTCCCCAAATCATCCAGCTAGGAACACATCGATCTAGATTTGAACTTCTGATGTTAATACTCAAAGGATTCCCAGGATGTTTCTTACTTTTCTTGAATCCCACACGATTAGATTTTATCAAGTCCAGGCAGTTAGAAGTCATTGAAAATTACTGAGCAAGAACCTAGGTTTCGGGTTTAAAAGATCAATTTGGAATTAATTAATAAAATAGATTATAATAGGAGTGATACAGAAGGAAGACCATTAAATAACTGTGTTTTCTGACTGGAGGTCTGATCTAGATCCATGGCAACAGAATTAAAAGGATGGGACAGAGATAGGCGATACCACATTTGTTATATTACATGTGGTAAGTATCTATTGTAGAAGAAACCAAACAGAGACCATAAAGGTCACTGGTGGCTAAGTTGGTTACTGATTTCTGAAATTACTGAATCTTGTTCTCCATCTGCAAGGAAGATGGGCTCCTTTCTTAACTACAAAGTTCCATAATTTTAAGAAGTATATAAATGGCTGTCTTTTATATCAGAAAATGGATTTTGGTGCCAAAAGCCTTTTTACATCAAGTTTCAATGAAAATCTACAAAACAATTACTCAAGGAATATAAATTGTTCTCAAATGTCCATCACTTCTTAGGATATGTAGCTCAGGCTCCCCTTATCTGTGACTGTAATTTCTGTGCTTTTACTTGTAATTCAAAGATGTCAAATAGAGAATTTCAAACATACACAATAAGTTTTAAGTTGCACAATTTTCTCGATAGTGTGATGGCACTTCACATGATCCTGATCAGTTCTGTTCTATCCCAAACAGGACAGAAACCAACCCTCCCACTGGTCCCCATGCTATCTGTACTGTCCAACTGCAGGCAGGGGACCAAAACACAATGGCAGTGATGACAGTAATTAAAAACTGTCAATGGAAATCCCAGAAGTGCTTCCCATAATTGAAAAGGTATACATTCTTCATCCACAGAGCACATTGAATGAGCTTGTACCTACATGGAATCTTCAGCCCTATATTCTGGACTGTGGCACTAGAGTGTATTCTAAAGGCTATGGAAAGAGAAACCTAGGTGCCAACTCAGACACAAAATCCTCAACCTATGATCTCTTCTTCCTGAAAGATGTGCTGGAGCAATGGTGGCACAGAGCTTGTGGGAGCAGCCAACAAATGTTTGCTTTAACTTGAGGTCCAGCACTGAGAGGGAGATCATGCCCTATACTGTCTGATGGCCAGGAACTAGAGACTGAATAGTCCAAAGACCTAGGATAGAACCACACAACTGGTGAAAAAAAAAATCAATGAAATTATTCCTAATGATATCCTGCTGTACTTGATGCCTTGTCCAATACTCATCAGAGAGTTTTCCTCTGGCAATACATTTAAGTGGGTGCAGAGACCCACAACCAGATGTTATGACGAGAGAGAGAGAGAGAGAGAGAGAGAGAGAGAGAGAGAGAGAGAGAGAAAGAGAGAGAGAGAGAGAGGGAGAGAGAGAGTTCTTATGGAGGGATCTATCAAGCCCCTCCCATGATAATCTGGGAAATCCCATGGAATAGGGAGAGAAAAAATTGTAGGACACAGAGGGAATGCATGACACTGGAGAACATGCGCCACTGAGGTTCACATGAGCTCACAGAGACTAAAGCAGCAAGCATGGGGCCTGCAAGCTAAGTGGATCTGGGAGAGAAGTATAGAAGGGTGCAACTAATAGTAGAGGGAGGGAAAACGTGGTCAATGTGCATTAAGAGAGAAGAATTGCTGAGTGGTAGTGGTGCATGTCGTTAATCCCAGCATATGTGAAAGGGGGAGACAGAGAGACAGAGAGAGGGACGGGGAGAGGGAGGGGGAGAGGGAGGGAGGGGGAGAGGGAGAGGGAGGGAGTGAGAGAGGGAGAGGGAAGGAGGGAGAGAGGGAGAAGGAGAGGGAGGGGAAGAGGGAGAAGGAGAGGGAGAGGAAGAGAGAAGAATCTATTTTCAATTCTTATAAAAAAGGAAGTGTGTTGAGACTTATAAGATCTACAGTGGAATGAAATGCCTACCTAGGAGATTGCAAAGAAGAAAAAAATTTTTTGCTTATAAATTATGAATGGTAGCTTGGTGTTTGTGTGGGTCTCCTAACAGTAGGAACAGGTATGTCTCTGATTCTTTTGTTGTGCTTAAGAATTTTCCTCCTATAAGGTTGCCATGTCCTGACTCTATATGAAGACTTTTGCCTTGTCTTATTGCATGTTGTTTGATTCTGTTTGGCTGTTGGCTCTTCTTGAAGGCCTGCTCTTCTCTGAAGAATTGGAGGGAGAGTGGATCATGAGGAAAGGAAACTGGAGGGGGGGTCTGGGAGGAATTGGGGGAAGGGAAACTGTAGTCAAGATGCATTGTATGAGTGAAGAATCTATTTTCAATTTTAAAAGGGCAGGTAGTATGCTGAGGTTCATAAGATCTACACTGGAATGAAGCTCCTACCTATCAGACTGTGAAGAGGAAAAAAGAAATCCATGCTATTTTGTGTTTATAGGTCAAAAATGATAGCCATAGTACAGAATATGTGTTTACGGAAGGCAAAAGCATTTTGAATCTCCCCACCCACTGTGTGTGTGTGTTTCTCTCTCTCTCTCTCTCACTCTCTCTCACTCTCTCTCTC
>NW_022196912.1:104887366-104896691 GCF_008632895.1 Mastomys coucha
TCTCTCTCTCTCTCTCTCTGTGTGTGTGTGTGTGTGTGTGGTGTGGTGTGGTGTGTGTGTGTGTGAAGAAATAACACATCATATAAATGGGGCTTGATTCTGTTCATATTTTCACATATTGTCAATTCTTTTTAATTTTTTTTACAGAAAAATAACTTAAGCATGATAAGAAGAACTGTTTTCAAAGTATATCTTGTTCTGAAACAACATATATCCTGAAGGCTTCATGGCATGACACTTTAGGTGCCACTCACCTCTTTTTAAATTAATAGAGCTTTCTGGCTCAGAGACTCTCTGGCCACCTGGGATTTATTCCACATGTCTTAGCAAGTGGCAATGAATAATACGAGATCTAATACGTAAATGGCTTGCAATGGCAAACTGCTTCTGCCAATTTTTATATCAATAAAGTGATTGCACACATGTAATCTGCTGGCTTTAATAAGCTGGAATCTGACCAGATTCACCTTCTGTCGCTTCATGCAGCCAAATCTACACAGATCTGAAAAAAAGAGTGTTGGTACTAACTCTGGCCTTGTGATCTTCTATTACCCCCATTAGACTCAATCCTGGAAGGCCATCTTTCTGATCATTTGGAAACAGGGCAGCTGGACAGTAGAACACAGGGAGCTATTACCTGGGGCCTTATAATACCACAAAGATGAGTCTGAAGTGAAGTATAAATGAGACAGATGATCAAATTTGTTCTTATATACATGGAAATTAATCAGATGTTATTAGAAGCAATATGAAAAAATATAAAGAGAAATTTTTCTGGGGGGTTGAGATGAAAAAAAAATCTAGTATTGATTAGAATTTAGTGGGCACAGAAGAGAACTGGCTTCCACAGGAGTAGGTGCCCTGATGGGAAGAAGAAGGACTAAAGATGAAATCCACTCTGCAAAGAAGAGCCCGATGAGATCACAGCTCTCTTCTTGTTACCCCTCCATGCTGAGAATGTGGAAAAAATGCAGGTTTCCTCAGAGATAGAGCAAACTATATAGGACAAAGAATCTCTGTCTCAGTCTTTGGAAGCTTGTAGTGCATATTAGAAATCATTGATATTGTTCAGTCCTTAAATTTCAGCTAGGCCAGTAGTTCTCTTCCAACTCTAAGAAATTTGTGTGTGTGTGTGTGTGTGTGTGTGTGTGTGTGTGTGTGTGTGTGTGAAAGAGAGCGGGGAGAGTAGGGAATTTATATTGTTAATTCTAGAAGTCAAGAGAATTCATAGAGCTTTTGAAATCACTGACCACAATTCCCATTTCCAGAGTATAAAAACAATGCAGTCATATGACATTTTGAGATCATAAGTAATTTGTTATTGATTATCTTGATCCCAAGTTTGCATAATTTTTTTCATATTTTTTTCCTTTTATAGAAAATAGATTTTTTCTCATATAATGTATCATGATTATAGTTTCCCTTCCCTCACACCACTCAGGTTCTCTTCACCTCACCTCCCATGTGGGTCCACTCCTTTTCTGTCTCTCATAAGAAAGCACAAGCTTCTATGAGACAATAATAATAATATATAATATAATATAATTAATATAATATATCTAGCACATTGGAATTTGACCAAAAAAATAGAAATAGAACCCAAGAGAAGATACAAGAAACCAAAAGCTACTCATTCACACACTCAACATGTAAACACTAAACTGGAAGCCAGAATATATAAGCAAAGGAGCTGTAGGATAAAAAGAGAAAACAATAATAATAATAAATAATATTAAATAATAAATAATAATAATAAAGATGAGCTGAGACATGACATTATGAGACAAGAACCTTCCAAAGATAACACTGACATTTTTTTTCTCTTTGCTGTCTACTGCTGGGCATGCAGCCTACCCTTAAGAGTATTTTGTTTTCCCAGTGAAACTCCCTTGGAGGAAACTAAATTTCATTTACAAATTCCTGCCAATTGTAGATAGCTTATGGGTTAGGAATGTGGGTATGTGTCCATTTCTTTTTTAACTCTGTGAACCTAGCAGGTGTAGATCCATGCAGGCCCAGTGCATGATTCCTGTCTCTGTGAATTCATATATGCACTGAACCTTGTTTTCTCCTCTGGTTCTTTTGTTCTGTGTGTCTCCTCTTCCAGCAGGTTCCATGAGCCCTTGGAGGCATTCTATTTAGTGCTGAATGTTCTAAGGTGCCGTACTCAATGCATACTGTCTGACTGTAGGTCTCTTATTCATTCCCACCTATTGCAGGAGGAAGCTTCTTGGATGATTGTTGAGCAAGTCAGTAATTTAGGAGTATAGCATAATGTCATTAGGATTGATTTTATTGCTTTTTTTTTTACTCTTTAGACATTGGTATTTAGTTTTACCCTTGGTTCCTACTCTCAGATTTTTGGTCACCCTAACAGCATGAAGTATGGGTTCTATCTGTGGTGTGGGCCTTAAATTAAATCAGATTTTGGTTGGTTGCTCCCACAAGATTTATGCCATCATTGTACTAGAATAACTTTCAAGGAGGATACCACTGAAGCTCAAAGGATTTGTGGCTGGCTTGGTGTTTACATTTTCCCTCTATTTCTTCTGTTCTCTTTCCCCTATCCTCTCATTCACTGCTTCCCCATTTCCTTCATTTAGAAAATAGCAGGTTTTCCAGGAATATCAACAAAACATGGTATAAGAACATACAATAAGATTAGGCACAAACACTAATATCAAGGCTGGACCAGGTAATACAGCAGGAGGAAAACTATCTCAATAGAAAGCAAGAGAGTCAGAGACAGTCCAACTCCCACGGTCAGAAGCCCAACAAAAGACCCCATTCCAAACAACTACAACCTAAGTGTAGAGGGACTACCAGACCCATGCAGGATTGGTGATTGTCGCTTCAGTCTCTGTGAGCCTCTATGAGCCTTGCTTAGTTGATTCTGAGGGCCCTGTTCTCTAGGTGTTCTCAACCCCTCTTGCTCTTACAATCCCTCCTCACACTCTTCCATGCAGTTCCCCAAGCTCTGCCTTATGTATGGCTGAGGGTCTCTGCATCATCAGCTGCAAGAGGAAGTCTCTCTGAGGATGACTTGTTAAGGCACCAATCAATGAGTATAGCAGAACATCATTAGGATTCATTTTCTTAAGAGATGGACATGTTTGGTTTACCTTAGTTTTCTGAGCCATTCAGCTTCCTGGGCACCCAGGCAATGTCAGGCGTGGGTTCTTCTGGTATTAGCCTCAAGTTAGACCTGTCATTGGTTGGCCACTTCCACAAGCTCTGAGACCCCATTGCCCCAGCCCATCTTTCAAGCACAACAGGTTGTAGGTTGACAGTTTTGTAGTTGGGTTGGTATCCCAGTCCTAATACTAGAAGCCTTGTCTGATTACAGAAGATGGTTGGTTCAGGCTCTGTATCCTCCAATACTTGGAGTCCTCACTAGGATCACCTTCATATTAGTACTGGATTTGCTTCAAGTAGTTTCTATTTTGATAGGATTTTACATAACAACTCCCCCCCCAAGAGCTCCCTAATTTCAGTAGTCTTTCCTTGTGAGTTCCTAGGGAATTGTTGCTGAATTTGGAGACTGGGAGAAAGTGGATAAGTTTAAGGAATGAAGGTTGAAGGGGAAGATCTGTGTTATACACTGAAGATGGAGGGGTGAAGACAGGAGGCTGTAGCAGGTGTTCTGCCAAAGAGTTGGGGATAAGACTGGGTAATTGGATATTAAGAAGAGTAGTGACAGGTGAAGATCTACAGTTTGCCTACCTGCTTTCCTGGCAGGAGTGGCCTCCATGTTCCCAGGAATGCCTGCTAGGAGTGGAGGCTAGAATATAGGAATGGAGGGGGAGTTTGGAAAGGAAGATACATGTGATCCACTGGATGTATGGCACAGGGCAAGGCTCTGTATGAAGTGGTCTGCTACAGAGCTGAGGATAAGGCTAGGGAGATTGGATTTAGAAGTTAGCAGGAGGAGGTAAAATATTCAGCTAGCCTATCTATTTCCCTGGCTGAAGTCAAGTTTACATAGAAATTAAATTACAAACATCAGTTTTTAATTTGTTATAAAATGACAAATTTTTAACAGCATGTCTATATAAATTATCTTTAAAGTTTCTTTGGTCTTCTCTTAAAACCAAAATAAAAATTATAGATTGTGTCTAGTTTTAGGAAAATTTAAGGTGAAAATCTAAAGATAATCAGTTAAAAAAAATCCTTTCTTTCTTAAAATCTATTTACCTCAGTGATCTTGTCTATGAAAGCATTTTCTTCCAGAAGCACCTAAGATATTTTAAAACTGAATAAAAAACAAATTCCAGAAGAAAATGCTGTGTGCAATAAAACATATTAAAAGTAGTCTATATTTTAAGATGTTTTTGTCTGGATCAAGTTCTGAAGTCACAAGTGATATCTGTATTTTGTAACAAATAAATATTTTCCTAAAGATCTAATCTCACTGAGTGAGAGTAAAAGTCAGATTCCATACACTGACCCTAAGCACCCCTCAGAGTCTCCTGCTCTCACCACTCAGGCTCTGGTGCATTCTCATTTTCTTTCCTCCCTGCTGTCCCATGGACTCAACTTTTTCCAACCATATCCATCTTCTCATTGCTCATCTATAATATGACAGGTATACTCCACCATATGGTCTCTGCACTTACTCCACTCCGACCAGAATGCTTTTCCCTATGGAACATATAAAAGAATTGAGGTTTTGTCTCACTTAAGATTTTCTCTGAATGCCACTTGGCTGAGAATTGCCAGAAAGTTTTGTAAAAAAATGAAGTTCCACTATTCCTACTGGTTACTTTTTGTAATGCTAGAAGGTGCCACGCATGTTACTGGACAACAAAAAATAAGCATCAGTCATGTCTAACTGTGAATCTTTCTTGCATCTTGCAAGCTACATCTACCCTGATAAGATATGCCAATGAGTAAAATACTGGCAAAAAATGTTATAGGAGTAACCAAACACTTTATGATTGGATCTAAGAACCACCTCAAAAGATGGAACTTATACCTACCACTATTACTAGGACAAGATTTGTAGCTAGATAGATCACAAGCCATAGGAGAGAATGCTAAAGGGACATAAACAGACTCTTAATGACTTATCAGTATACCCATAGGTGGTTGCATCTCATAACATTAATCAAGACATTTCTAGTAATAGATCTCGATTAACACAGAGATATATGACTGGTAAACATGCAGAGAATATTTACTGAAGACTCTTCAGCCCTCAGTGGGATACCTACATCACATCTCCTAATGCTCAGATATAACCATGGTGGAGAAGAAGGAAGGAGTTTAAGAGTCAGAGATGGTAAATGACTATAAAAACAGTATTTTCCAGGCACAACAGGGCAGTTTCACATATAATCTCGTAGCAATTAGGACAGAATTTGCACAAGATCTGTGCAAACTCAAGCCAGACAAAATCTCAGTATGAAGAATGAATGAGATTTAATTCCCACCCTTAGCTGAGAGGGTCTTGAAAATTGATAGTTGTTCAGAGATGGACAGTGACATTTTGCTCAGTGATTGATGTTCATAACAGACTTGATCCACAAAGACTGATGTACAAGCATAAAACCCAGAAGAAGACCTGGGAATCTTGCCTGAAATTATGGCTTTATGTCTAATCTACCCTAAAACAGTGTACTGCAGACACCATACTTCAACAGTGAAAAGCACAAGCAATGTAAACATGTTCTTTTCCTTGATCTAGTGTCAACATTGATTGAGTAAATCCATGTTGTTCCTGATTTCCTATATCCAACTGTTTTAAGTGTTTTGCATTTGTTTGCTTTCTGTCTATGAGAATGTGTACTAGAGTTAGAAAGAGTAATTTGCAGATTCATTTGAAATAACAACAACAACAACAACAACAAAAACAGGATAGTGAAAACTAACCTCAACAATAAAAAACTTCTGAGGGAAATCGCCATCCCTGAACTCAAGCTGTATTACAGAGTAATAGTGGTTAAAAACTATATGGTATTGGTAAAGAGACAGACAGGAAGATCAGTGGAATAGAATTGAAGACCCAGAAATGAACCCACACCTATGGTCACTTGATCTTTGACAAAGGAGCTAAAACCATCCAGTGGAAAAAAAGACAGCATTTTCAAAAAATGGTGCTGATTCAACTGGTGGTTAGCATGCAGAAGAATGCAAATTGATCCATTCTCATCTCCTTGTACAAAGCTCATCTCCAAGTAGATCAAGGACCTCCACATAAAACCAGATTCACTGAAATTAATAGAAGAAAAAGTGGGGAAGATCCTCAAACACATGGGCACAGGGGAAATTTTCCTGAACAGAACACTAATCGCTTATGCTTTAAGATCAACAACAGACAAATGGGACCTCATAAAATTGCAAAGTTTCTTTAAGGCAAACAACACTATCATTAGGACAAAACAGCAACCAACAGATTGGGAAAAAGATCTTTACCAACTCTACAACTGATAGAGGGCTAATATCCAATACAAAGAACTCAAGAAGTTAGACTCCAGAGAACCAAATAACCTTATTAAAATGGGATACAGAGCTAAACAGAGAATTCTCAACTGAGGAATACCGAATGGCTGAGAAGCACCTAAAGAAATGTTCAACATCCTTAGTCATCAGGGAAATGCAAATCACAACGGCCTTGAGATTCCACCTCACACCAGTCAGAATGGCTAAGACCAAAAACTCAGATGACAGCAAATGCTGGCGAGGATATAGAGAAAGAGGAACACTCCTTCATTGCTGGTGGGATTGCAAGCTAGTACAACCACTCTGGAAATCAATCTGGTGGTTCCTCAGAAAATTAGATATACTATTACATGAAGACCCAGCTATAACACTCCTGGGCATATACCCAAAAGATGCTCTAACATATAACAAGGACACCTGCTCCACTATGCTCATAGCAGCCTTATAATAGCCAGAAGCTAGAAAGAACCCAGATGTCCTTCAACAGAGGAATGGATACAGAAAATGTGGTACATCTACACAATGGAGTACTACTCAGCTCCATGAATTCATGGAATTCCTAGGCAGATGGATGGAACTAGAAAATATCATCCTGGGTGTGGTAACCCAATCACAAAAGAACACACATAATAGCACTCACTGATAAGTGAATATTATAGCCCAAAAGCTCAGAATATCCAAGATACAAAATTCACAGATCACATGAAGTTCAAGACAAAGGAAAACCAAAGTTTGGGTGCTTTGGTCCTACTTAGAATGGAGGAACAAAGTACTCATGGGAGCAAATGTGGAGACAAAGTGTGGAGCAGAGATTGAAGGAGAGGTCATACACAGACTGCTCTACCTATGGATCCATCCCATATACAGTCACCAAAAGTAGACACTATTGTGGATACCAACAAGTGCATGCTAATAGGAGCCTGTTATAGCTGTTTCATGAGACATTTTGCCTGAGCCTGACAAATACAGAGGTGGATGCTCTAAGCCAACTATTGGGCCAAGCACTGGGTCCTCAATGGAGGAGTTGAAGGACTGAAGGAGCTAAAGGTGTTTGCATCCCCATAGGCAGAACAATAATATCAACCAACCAGACCCCCCAGAGCTCCCAGGGACCAAACCACTAACCAAAGAGTACACATGGAGGGACCCATGGCTCCAGCCACATATTTACCAGAGCATGGTCTTGCTGGGCATCAAGGGGAGGAGGAGCCCTTGGTCCTGTGAAGGTTTGATGCCCCAGTGTAGGGGAATGCTAGGATGTGGAGGCTGGAATGGGTGGTTGGGTAGGGGAGTACCCTCATAGAAGCAGGGGGAGGAGGGGTGGGATAGGAGGATTCTGGGGGAGAGGGGGAACCAGAAAAGGGGATAATATTTGAAATGTAAGTAAAGAAAATATCCAATAAAAAGAGACCAAAAAAGAAAAAGAATGCATTTTAAGGAGTTTTTTAGTTTTATACAACTTGTTTGTTGACTTGCTTGCTTGCTTGATGGACAAATGGTAGCTGTCCAGCTGCTTCATCATGTAAAGTTTAGTATTTATATTTTACCTTCGCAGCTTCCAAACAGCCCCTAACAGCCTGATGATTATTAAAGGTGTGGGCCTTAGGAAAAAAGATAACTTTAATCTTTCTCTTCATTATATTTTTATCTTGCAAAGTCAGAATGCTCTTCTGAGTATTACAATGAGTGCTAGCAAGTCACAATTGTAACTTTCCTCTTCCCATTTCCTTAATAAGTGAACTCATTTATTTTCCAGGCCAAACAGCCCAAATTCCTTACTAGTGGGGGGTTAGGAGACAACAGCTTACGTATACCAGCTAGTATGATAAAGATCTTTTCTGATGAATTCACAAACATGAAGTTTTGTTTGTTTGGGAAAAGCTAGTTGAGTTGAACCTGTAGACTTGTTTTTGGAATGGGCATCGGACTATGAGTCAGAAGTGCAACTCTTTATTTTACATGGCTCTTTATTAATTATTTGTTATGGACAAGTTACTTAACCTCTCTATGCCTCATTTTTCTCTCCTTCCTAGAAGAATAGAAACATTGTTTTCTTCTTTTACTCCCAAGGAATATGTGAGAAATATGTAAAATGATGTATTTGCATCACTTTCCAAACTGAGTGCTACTGAATGAATGTGTGTTGTCAGAGTGTTTCCAATAATTTGATGCAGTGCTTGGTTCCTGTCTCATCTCTGCCTGGGTGATATGCTTCTCTTTGACAATCCACAAGCTGCACAAGTGACTTAGCTACATTGGACAATTGTGAAGTTGTTTTAAAATAGATTTGAAGGTTTGGGTTTTTTTTGGGGGGGGTTGTTTTGTTTTGTTTTGTTTGCCCTGAGATATTTTTGTGATTTTTCTTCTAGTTAGATTGACTCTAGGCAAAATTATACAAGTATATTTCAGTGCTTTCCATTATTCTTCTGCATTACCAATCTTGTACTTTAAAATGTCTAAGGCTTCCTCTTCTTTGGTGATGAAAGAAATGGTCTTAGAATAGCTGTGCTCATTTCTCAGCAATGCATGGAGGGAGCACCCCTTGGTTCCCACTCTCTAATAAATCTCATCAAATGTTACCTACCTGGAACTCAATTCCAGCCAAATGGAGACATTCTGGTTGTTTCCTATTGACTAATTTAAGTGTTAGATGTTATGATTCAAGGTCAAAGAGTTCTCTTTCCTTTCTAGTTCTCCTTCCTCTACCACAGGTCATCCCCATTTTATACTTCCCCATCCATTGTCAATTTAATGTTTCTTTGTTTATTCTATTCATATTATTAACAAAGAAGTCTTTTCTGACCTCAAGACTAGATTAATTTCTTCCAAAACATGTTTCTTCTCTTAGAATCATAGGTTTTTTTTTTTTTTTTTTTTTTTTTTT
>NW_022196912.1:104896850-104904209 GCF_008632895.1 Mastomys coucha
ACACACACACACACACAGTGTGTGTGTGTGTGTGTGTGTGTGTGTGTGTGTGTGTGTGTGTGTGTGAGTATGTGTGTGTATTGGGTCTTAAATATCTCAAGCTATGACCTGGCTTTAAGGTCCTAATCACTCTGTCTCTACTGTTCAACTGCTAATATCATAAGCATGTACCAGTTATTTTTCCCTCATACCTTTAACTATTTTATTTAACAGATTATAGTGTTGTCCTTCCTAATGCTATCAACTTCCAAGAAAACAGACTATCACGTGTTTTGCCTTCATCTTTTTTGCCCCAGAACCTAGAATATATCATTCACTGAATAAATAGTAAATGCACTGGCAGTCCTAATTATGAAAAGTTCATGTCCATATGCAAAAGATTTTAGTGTTGAATCACTTTTCAAAGATAGCCAAGGAAGGCCAGTAAAGTTTCTTAATATCAAGCATACCCTTGACCTCTGTTGTGGTTATGTGATGTCATGGCTGAATCTCTTGGATGACTTTGGGAAGATGGAAGCAAATAGCCATTAACAATTCACCTGGTTGCTGGGAGATAAGATGTGAACACAGAGAAAATGAGAATTCCTGATGTCGGAAAACAGAGATGAAGCACGACTATCTCATAGGCAAGAACAGCTGGTCTTGATGCCTCTTCTGCCTTTTGTACTCTCTTGCTCTGATCACTAGTGCTCTCACCTCTAGATCAGAATGAACCAGATTTGCCAAAGATATCATATTCCTATGTAAAGCATCCCTGAGCTTATGTCATAAGGCAGGTATTCCTAGAAGAATAGGCCTTTGTAAGAGGAGATCATAGAAGTCAGGTAACAGGAATTATAATAAACCCACACTATATATACAATATAGGTGGAATTCTGTAAGCTTATAGGGAGAAGTGGATTAAACAGGAAAAATATCTGAATACTCCATGTAATAGTAGTTATTTTGGTTTTCCTCAAAAAACTGTTCCAGGAGTCAGGGTTCCAAAGGTAAGATGATACATAAAACCTCTAGTTTCTTCCATTTCTTTTATTCACCCTAATGCACTTAGATACCCTCACTGGAATTCAGTGACTGGATGTTATGGCCATAAGCTCATCACATGGCCTGAGAGTAACACATCCATTACTGAGGGTGCTACAGAGATACTTCTGAAATTCCTCATTCTTCGCTGAACTGCTTTCCACATCCATGTAATGTGTGTTGTATTTCAGTATCGTGAGCTCCTTTATCTTACTTTCCCTTTGTCATGTTTCTGTACTTTAAACATTTTATAATTCACACAAAATGAATATGGACATATATAGTGCCCTCTGTGATATTTCAATATATAAATATACAAAAATAATGATCAGACTATACTGGTTATCCATCAGTTCAACCATTTCTCATTTCATTTTGTTGGAAACATGCAAAATCCTCTCTACTGGGTTTTACTTTTTGTTCTATTAATATTTAATTTTTCATACAATATATTTTGATCATACTATTTCCTTTCTCAGAGCATCCTCAGAACCCTCTTCCCTACTCATAATATTTCAGATTACTTCTTTCTTATAAAAGAAAGACAAAAATTAAACCAAACCTAGAAAAGCATGCACATACACCGAGAGAGTAGGGAAGGGGGAGAAAGAGGAAAGACAGACAGGCAGATAGACAGATAACAAAACATGGATTCTGTTTTGTTTTATTCAACTATTCCTGAGTATGCAGCCTTCCTTGGAATGTTGTTAATATACCCAGTATCACTCTATTGAAGAAAACTGGTTTTCCTTCTTCCAGAAATCATCAGTTGAAAAGAGCTTCTTGGTTAGGAGTGAAACTTTGTACCCACTCCCCTCCTCTCTGCTAAGATCTTATCTGGTTTGAACTTGTGCAGATCTAGTGTGTGGTATCAGTCTCTGTGAGCTCATATGTGCATCAGCCTTGTGCGTCTGGAAAAAAGCTGTGTCCTGGGAATCTTCTATCACCCCTGGCTCTTACAGTCTTCCATCCTTTTCCTCTTAGATCCCAAAGCTTTTCAGGGAGGGGCGTGACACAGATATCTTATTTAAGGCTAAGTGCTTTCTACTAGCTACTTTAAAATATAAACTGTCAGCTTGAAAAGCAAACTGTCAATATTCTGCTGCCTTTTCTAAACATTTGTTTGGTTATTTAAAAGCTGAAATCAAACAGCCATAGAAAATCCTAAAGCATAATCCTTCCTAACTCTGATGATCCTTCCCTGTGGAGGAAACTACTTCAGAGCCACTGCTTCACAACCACTGGTCCCAAAAGTCACACTTAGCTGAAGCCTAGTGAAGAACTACACTCCTAGGAATGCATTTCTTTACCCTTACCTTTGGCACATGCATTCTGTTGCTCCTCTAGGGCAGAAGCTTCTCCTGCATAACCATGCCCAGTGCTGTAAGACTAGGAGCTTAGATGAAGTAAATTATGGGAGAGCAAGCTCTTGTGCTAGGCTCCATTTCTTAGGATCTTGAAGTCTGTTCTCCACAGCTTACTCCTTCTCTAGTCATTGATCCCTAGTCATTCAGAACTTACATACAAATGAAGTACTATTTGTTGGCCCTTCAGAAATAAAAACCTCAAAGACTTCCACTGATTTAAAACTTAATAGGATTCTTGTCTCGACCTTTGCTTTCATTTGTCAATTTCATGGAAACTGGAGAGGAGAAATAAAGTTTCCAGAGTTTTTGTCTGACACTGGTAGAAAAGGTATGTTCCTCTGGTGTCATAGCTTGCTTCTTTGACTCTTCATAAGAAGTATTTAAAATGAGAACATCAAGGTAGAAGAGTTTATAGAGATGAACCAATTGGTACGGTCTCAACAATGCCATCATGGATATTTTAGGAATGTGTGTTGTCCTATATTATGTTGTGTGCTTTGCAAAAGAACGAAATGCTTCAGTCCTCTTTGGTTGCACAATTAGTATCAAATGATGCATGAAGTGCAGTTGTTCAACCCCTGAGTGATTTGGCTCCAAAGAGGCCAAGAGCAAGCCGGCACTTTCTCTACTACTCAAATCATAGCTGGCTACTCTGTCTACAGGACACTTTCCTAGCTTCATCATTGTATGCCCAGCATCTCAGGGAATCCTAGTAGCTTAGAGATCACAGAGGGAGGCACATTAGATGGTTTTTAGACTCAATTCATCATGTTGGTTGTCTATAAAGGGTAGCAACAATAGGTCTAAGATGTGGTTATAATTACAGAGTACTGTTATAGCAATAGCACCAACTGTTTAAAATTAATGCTGTAAGAATCTTTATTTATTCTAAAATGTTCATAGGGAAACTAACAAAATCATAAAAGCTGTTTGGGAGAAAGAATGAACTGGGTATTATCCTGACTTGCCTTTACAAGGTCCCTCTCCAACCTCACTTTGGTATCATGGGGGACTTGAGAACATTCTTGAAATTTCATTCGTGACATTGGTTTCCAGAAGAATATCCCATAGATGTAGACTACAAGGTCCTATTGGAGTCATGTTCAGTAATAATTTTTTTGCCCAATACAAACCATTGGGTCATGCCAAGAACTCATGTAGAGGGGATAAAGTAAATCATAAACATCAGGAAATATGACTCAGTTGTGACCAAGACACACTGATACATCAATCATCTACGAGCTTAGAAGATTAATTTCTCACAAAGATGATATACTTTCTCAAGGTGCCTCTTAGAGATTATAGAAAGTAGTCATTATTGGATCAGAACAATAACAACAAGAAAAGCAATAGCTAACAGGTCTCCTTGAAAGTCTGAGGGGGAAAACTCTCTTGGATGTTCTGAGAAATAACTAGAGGACAACACCGGAAGCTAATTTCCTACTAGACTTTGGTATCATAATTTGGATATTAATAGAAATGTGACTTCTTTTCTAGTCAAAACCTGGCAAGACTTGGTGTACAGTAGTTATAGGGAATAAGAGCAAAAGAAAATATATAGAATATTTTTAAACCCAGACTATTCAGTCAGCTTTCCCCCATTTTTAAATGCCATTTGACACATATGCTTTTGATGATTCTCATGATTTCTAGCAAAATAACCAAGTCAGATATTCTCTGCTTCTCTGGTGGACAGAATACAATTTAGCATAATGTCACTGTTCTTTACTATGAAGAAACACTATAACCACAGCTACTCTTATAAAAGACAGCATTTAATTGGGGCTAGCTTTCAGTTGCAGAAGTTAGTCCGTGATCATCACGGCAGAGAACACGATACTTAAGCAGCAGCTGAGTGTTGCATCCTTGCCAACAGGCCTAGAAAGAGAAAAACATTGGCCCAACTGTGGGCCTTTGAAAAGACCAAAAATCCACTCCAGTGACATACTTCCTAACAAGGCTATACCTTCTAATTTTATCAAAGAGCCCCACTCTTTTGTGACTAAGCATTTAAACATATGAGCTTATAGGGCCATTCTTATTCGAACCACCACACCAAGATTGTAAAAATTCACAGTACCAATCTCCATTACAGGGACTTAGATATACCACTTTTCTCTAAAGTAAATACCATCTATCTTTTTCTCTTTAGTCTGATGTTGGTCAGTGCTACAAAAACATTTTTAGAAAGAAAATCATGCAGATTTGGGCATAGATTCTCTCTCCATTTCCCTTTAACTACTACAATAAACAAGAGGAAACTCCACGGATCTTCCTTGCCAATTAATGGTGACAGCAGAAGACCTCTTTGAAAAGAAAGCAATCTTATTAGCATTTCAGATGGGAACATAAGCTGAATTTTATACGGTGTGATGATATTACCATATTCAAAGAATCCCACACTGGAAAGTGGTCTAGCTGGCACAGGGTTTCCAATTAAGGAAAAATATCAAGAAGAAAATATGCCCATCTCCAGTGAAAAAAGAAAGGATGGGCCATTTGTGTAGGATGTAGACTCATAATTATTCCAGTTTTGGTTTATAATTTTTGTATCTGACAGATTCTCGTCCACTACTCAGTCACATTGACTGTCAGCCACTTGGCCCTTCCAGCTTAGTTAGGCCACAGTGGAAAAGTGAATGCCTATGCCATTATTGGCTATCTTCTTTAGCACTAATGCTTGGTTTTTGCTTCAGTTAGCCAACCAACATATATTTATTGATCTTCTAATATATACTAGGCATCGTTCTACACATTTGGGTTACAAATGTGTCTAAAACACAGCCTTTGTTTAAAGATACTTCTGTGTAAGAGGCAAAGAGTGAGAAAGATAGTAGATATGTATTCAAATCATAGAATGGCACATACTGATAATATTGTAAGAAAAGACACTCAGATATCAATTGTCTAGGACAAGGAAGACAGAATGGAACAGTCTAACAGCTACTTGGAGATACTGTAGCTAAACAATAAGGCTCACTTTACTGAGACCCCAGGGTTTGTAAACATCTGGTCTTAGAACACAGATGAATATGTTAGGACCATACTTACATCTCTTCTTTTTAAGAGTTAAAGAGAAACAAACATCTTTTGTCTAAATTGGGGCACTTCCAAGAGACAAAAGGATACACTAGTTCTAATAATTCAGAAGCAAGGGCATCAGTGGGATGATCTTGAGTGGATCAAGGCATGTAATGACAATTATTTCATTTATAAGAAAATCCCTCTATCACTCTAGAAAACTAAAATCCATTTCCCATGGACTCATTAAAGTCCTTTCACATATATTAATTATTTAATTTAATTTCTTGAGGAAAAGAGAGCCTCTCACAAATAATTCTTATTTAAAATAAAACAACAAAAGAATTTAAATAGAGTTCAAGAAAGTTTCTGGCAGTTTCTAAATTCAATATTAAAACATTTAGAGTCCCTATTTAAATATAATTTTCAACTAAGAGGATCTGTATAAACAATAAATCATCAAGTATTTATTAAGTATATAATAAACACCAGGTTCTGGAAGACAGAGCTCAATAGGAGAGGACTATTTCCTGGAAGAAGCCCTATTGAACTGATGAAAGAGTGCTGCATGTAGCTCAGATATGCTTTTATGTGTCAGAAATAGCTAATAACCATGAGTGGTTTCTTTCTTAGTTCCTCTGTCGGTCATCCCCAGAATGTGGAGACAAGCTGATGTTAAGTCAACATTATTGAGAGGATATTTATGCTACTATTCCCATCATGTCTATGTGTCTCTGAAAAATGAGTATGATATCACCTTTGACTTTATCCTTGTGGGTCTTATAGCTTCCATATAAAATGTACCCCATGAACTTGTGTGTTAAATGTTTAATCCCAAGTTGGTGGTTTTACTATGCTGGGTGTTTTAAACTTTCGAACACAGACATATTCTTAAATGCTGCACTCCCACCCCCACTATCCTCTATTCCTCTGTCTCTCATTCCTAGCCACCATGAATGAGCCACCACAAGTGGCTCTATTCTACAATGTGTTTTTACCCTTTATATCTAGCGGCTAGTAAAATGAAACTCCTCAGAACTCATGAGCCAAAATAAATCTTTTCTTCCTTTAAATGATTTTTCTATGATATTTACCACAGCAATACGAAATGTATCATAACACCATGTGAATGCTATTACAACAAGAAATGGGGATGAACACTACTAAGTAAAGATAACAGCATATTGGGGGGACCCCTGGTTTCTGGTTTATCTTCCTCTTGTTATTATAACATAGTATAAAAATACATACTTGCTTTCAGTCTAAGACTCCTGAGATATAACCCTATAATCTTTGCAGAGAGTGGTGCAAGGAGAGTCTTTTGTCTCAATATTTGGTTTCTGATGCTGATTCCTGTAACAAAGTTCCAAAACTCCTTGGAAACTTGTAGGTGATCAGAATATATCTCATTTTCCCTAATAAAGCAATTTTGGTGAGTATCTAAACACTGGAAATATCAATTAGTGATCAGAAATTTTAACTTCCATCCTCAAACCCCATCCCCAGGGTTGGATGAGGCTAAAACAGTGAATCCTGTCTCTGTGGCAAAGCCTCTGTAAGAACTCCAAAGTTCTCAGTTTGGTGAGATTCTTGGTGGCTCAACATGTCGAGGGATTTTGGTGTGTTATGCTACAAGTAGATTTAATATCAAGGCACTCAGCAATTGTTGGAGGACTAACCAGCATGGGAGACTAGAACTTCCACAAGCATCTTACAGACCAGAAATAGTAGATTAGAGTGAATGAAAACAAAGCTTGCTTTGTCTTACCTCCTGGTTCCTCGTCTACTGTGAAACTGGCCTTTGGGACTAATGTAACATAAATCTTAGAGATTTATAAACAGCAAGCATTTTTTTTCACAATTCTAGAGATAAACGTACAAAACCAAGTCACCAAGTAATCTGGTACATGGTGATGGCACCCTTCCTCTAGGTGGCCTTTCCTCACTA